>NC_066510.1:2136465-2231465 GCF_024679095.1 Eriocheir sinensis
CTTCGGTGGGTCCAGAGGCTGTACAGGAGCGATAGGACAGAATGCGGAAATAAGGTTGTGATCTGAGAAGCCCAATGGTGAAAACAGTGTGACAGAATTAGCTGAAGGAGAGGTAAGGAAGAGGTCTAGAATGTTGGGCCTGTCTCCAAGACGGTCGGGAATACGTGTAGGGTGCTGAACCAACTGCTCTAGATCATTGAGGAGAGTTAAGTTAGGGGCATGTTCACCAGGTTGGTCAGTGAAAGGGGATGAAAGCCAAAGCTGGTGGTGAACATTAAAATCTCCTAAGATGGAGATTTCAGCAAAGGGAAAGTGAGTCAAGATGTGCTCCACTTTGGAATTCAAATAGTCAAAAAATTTTACATAGTTGGTAGAGTTAGGTGAGAGATAAACAGCACAGACGTATATAGACAGAGTGACAATGAAGTCTTAGCCAGATAGTGGAGAATTCAGAATAATCATGGTTGTAAGCATGAGAGTAAGTGGTATTGCTGCTATGTAGATGCAACATTTGGGTTGAAATTTAGGATAGAGATAGAAGGAGGGAACAGAGTAGAGATCACTGTCAGTAGCCCCCGAGACCTGTGTTTTGGTGAGGAGGAAAAGGTGAGGTTTAGAGGAGAGATGGTGTTGCACAGAATGGAAGTAAGAGCAAGGCTGGCAAATGTTACAAAAGGTGAAGAAAAAGTTTGAAGCGTTATGAAGACACCTCTCTGGTCAAATGCTAAAAAGGAGTCCATTCTGGGGGCATTTATGGTCCCCCCCAGATGTGTATAAGTGTAGAGTGAGGGAAGGAAAGTCATGGGGGAGACCACCAATGAGATTGATCAATAGAATGAATGAGTATCAGGGAGAGAGAACAAGCAGGCAAGGAAGAGAATGTGCTCAGCGGGAGTGCCTGAAGAGGTAAAGTTGTAGGAATGCTGTATGTAAATTTTATTGCTATTGGTTGGATGGTCATCTGTCATCAGTTCTCTGCTTGATATGATCTGCACAAGTCTACTTCTTATTCAGACACAGACCCTTCCTTGGCTTACCTTCCCTGGCCATGTGTCCCGGAGTCTGCACCTCACACTCCTCTTCCAGCGTGGCCTCCAGTGCTGCCTCCTGCTCCTCCTCCATGCTTCTCCTCATGGTGTTCAGCTTCTGTACATGTACCCTGCAGTCCTTCCCTGACCCCCGGCCATACTCCTGTTTGGGAAGGGGAGGAGAGGGAATGAGGAGCTCCTTGGGATGGTATGTCTTTATATAAATGGCCTGCAGATTGCAAGAGGAGAGAAATGACAGAAGCATTCAAGAAAGGGAAGGTAGAAGATGGCGCCACTGTAAACACTCGCCTGCACCACAACGGGCTGGGCCGACCATCAGGCCCGAAAAGTGAAGAAGCCTAACGGTGTAATTGGCTGCGATGTAAAAAAAAAAAAATAAATAAATAAAAAATATAAAAAAAAGATGGGCATGGGCCACGCAAGAGTCGCACATCACAGCGGCTACTATAAATAAAATTCACCTGCACCACTAATGGGCTGGGGCAGTCAAAGAGACCCCTCAAGAAAGCCTACTGGTGCGACAGGCAGCACCTAAAAAATAAAAATAAAAAAAGTCCTTGAGGACCCAGACTCAAGTCCTGACCCACTATCATCATCATAATCATTTCATCGACACCTGCTCCTAGGAGCTCCCACCAGGGGATGGCCACGGCAGAAGAGCTTCCATCTTTCTCTATCCAGACACTCCCTCCTTGCCAGCTCAAATTTACTCAAAGATCTTTCCCCCCTCTCCCTAATGTACTCTTGCACCCTATCCCTCCATTTCACTGGAGGTCGTCCTCTAGCATTCCCTCCCTCTATCTCACTCACATACACCCTTCTGGTCATCTTACTCTCCTCCATTCGCTCCATGTGGCCAAACCACTTTAAAGTCTGTCACTTCACTTCTTCCACCACTCCACACTTCTTCCCTTCACCCCTGTGACACATTCCAAAACGCTCGTACACACTTTCATTACTCATTCCATCCATTCTACTCACACCACAAGCACTCCTCAAATAACTCATTTCCACTGCCTGCACTCTAGACCTCTGACTTTCATTCCAGGCCCACGTTTCACTTGCATATGTGAGGGTTGGTACTATTATTGTATTTCTCAAATCCCTCTTTACCTCCATGCTCACACTTCTGCCATTCATGATTCATCCCAAAGACCCTACCACCCTTCTTCCTTGCAATGCCCATTCTCTTATCTCTCTCCCTCCGTACCACCATGCTTACACATAACTGATCTAAGGTACTTAAACTCATTGACCTCCTCCATTTCTTCACCATTCAAAATTATTTTGCATTCTTTTTCACATTTAATTCCCACTCTATATGGGCATACAAAATCTACAACCTCACTTCTACTTCGCTCACAAACCATCACTTTACTTTTGTTGACATTTACTTTCAGCTTTCTCCTGTTACAGACACTATCAAAAACACTGACCAAATTTTGTAGGTCACTTTCATTTTCAGCAATGAGCACCGTGCCATCAGCAAACAGTATCGAATTCAGTACCCACTTCCTTCCCTCATCGAACAGTCTTACTCCAACTTCTCCAACTTTGCCCTTCATTTCTCTAATGACACCATCCATATAAATATTGAATAACCATGGTGACATGACACACCCTTGTCTTAAGCCCACTTTTATCTCAAAATGTTCACTTGTTTCTCCAGTAATTTTGACACATGCAGATGCATCCTCATAGAAAGACTATTGCACTAAGCAGTTTTCCTCCCACACCATAAATCTTTAAAACATCCCACAATGCAATCCAATCGACTCTGTCATAAGCTTTTTCCAAATCCATGAAGGCAGCGTATAGTTTCTTTCCTTTTGCTATTATTTTTTCTACTACCATCCTGAAGGCAAATATCTGATCCACACATCCCCTTCCCTTCCTGAAGCCTCCTTGTTCTTCACTGATTTTCTCTTCTGTAAGTCTTTGCACCCTCTCTATTATGACTTTTCCATATACCTTTCCGGGTATACTCAGGAGACTTATACCTCTATAGCTCCCACATTCCCCTCTCCTGCCCTTCCCTTCCCCTTGTAAACTGGGACAATGATGGCTTTCGTCCAGTCTGCTGGCACCCCCCCCCCCCCCTTCCCATGCTACTTCACATATCTTGACCACCCATTTAACAACTACATCTCCTCCACACTTCGACATTTCTGCTGTGATTCCATCAGTTCCTGCTGCCTTTCCATTTTTTAATCTTTTTATTGCCTTATTTACTTCTTCATGTGTTAGACTTCTTTCTTTATATACTCCTCCTCTACCTCTACTCAAAACTGCTGCTGTTACAGCTGCTGGACGTCCATCCTCAAAATTCATTAAGTTTTTGAAATATTCTCTCCATCTCTCTTTCACAGCTTCCCCGTCTTTCAACATCTTTCCATTCTCATCCATAACTTCATTTATTTTACTTGAGGAGATATTTTCTGCATTTCTTTCGTTTTTTACTTCTTTCCAATATGATTTCCTGTTCCCTTTATATTTTTCACTTAGTCTTTTCCCAAAGTCTTCATCAATTCTCTTGTTACTTTCTTTTATTGTTTGTTTTAATTTCATTTTGTATTCTCTATATTTCTTTTTCCGTTCCCTTTTACTTGTTCAGACACATTTCTTTCTTGAGTTTTCTTAAAAAGTTCCCTTTTCTCTTTTACTATCCTCCTTATCTCTTCTGTCCACCATGAATTTCCTTTTCTTTTTCCATCTCTCACCACTTTCATGCCTAACACTTTTTTGTTGTAGTTACCATTACTTCTTTAAATGTTACAAAAACTTTTTCAATATTTGTATTGTCTTTTACACTTTCCCATTTTTCACTTAAGGCCTCTGCCATTTCACGTCTATACTCATCTTTTATTTCTTTTTCCTGTAGCTTTTCTATCTTCAGTATTTCCTTTTTTACTTCACCTTTCTCTTCAAACACCCACTTTTCTTTCAGCTTTAACTTTGCCAGCACTGCAAGATGGTCAGATCCATCGAACATTCCTCTTACTACCTTCGCGTCACAAATTTCTTTTCTAAGCCTTTCATCTACTGCCACATAATCAATCAATCCTTTTTGCTCATTATCTTCTCCCCTCCTCCATGTGTATCGGTGGATATTCTTGTGCTGAAAGGTGTTCACTAGGAACATTCCCCTCTCAGCACAGACATCCACCAGGCACTCTCCATTTTCATTCTTCCCAGGTATCCCCCATTTTCCCACCACATCCATCACACATTCATCACCCACTTTAGCATTCATATCTCCCATCATAATAAGTTTCCTTTCTTTCTCAAAACTCTTCAAACATGCATTCACTTCCTCCCATAAAGCTTCTCTTTCTCTCAATCCTTTTTTACAAGCTAACAATTTTCAGTCATCGCCAAGTGGCCAAAGACAATCCGAATGGCGTCCTGGTGACCACTTATCAACACAGACTACCAAAACTTAGGTGGAGCTCCAGGGAACAGCGTAAGCCAAGCAAGAATGGGCCGGGCAAACCAACAGTCCCCACCATCAAACAAATGTTACAAAAATCTGAAAGGATATAGTGTGGGGAGGAGAGGAAGGAATGCTGTCTGGAGGCTGTGGTGAGGTGTAGGGGTGTGGACAGTGACAGAAAGAAGGAATGGTGCACAATACTGGTCCCAACACGAGTATGGGCAGGAGTGGATGGACGTGGATAGTGTGATTTGGAGACAGTGTGGAAGAGACATGCTGTTATCATTATATTGTGGAGTAGTCACAGGTGGAGACAGTGTGGAAGAGACATGCTGTTATAAATATATTGTGAAGTAGTCACAGGTGTGTGCATTTTTTTTACGTCCTGGCCTATAGCGCCGGTAGGCTTTCTTGGTTGTGCCTGGTGGTCGGCCCAAACCCATCATGGCACAGGCAAGTGTTTATAGTGGCGCAATCTATACTTGGCTCATGCTGCCCCCCTGAGCTCATTCTTGATTTCCCTTGGACAGTTCCTCAAGAGTCTGGGGTGATGGGTGGCCTCCAGGACAGCATGTGGGTAGTCTAACGCTCCACTCAAGGAACAGGGTGTGGGAAATTTATAGTTAAATGAGCAGGAAATACCACTTGAATCAAAGGAGGTGAGTAACACTAAGCTCCCTAGCTCCTCCTGCTAAAGTTAGCTCATCTAATGCTAAACCATAAACCCCCCCACAAAAAAAAATAGAAGCTAACTGCTATTCTGCTAACTTTTACTAGTACATGAATATAGTTTTTTACCCCTTGACTGCAGATTTCCTACAAGAAGACATCACCAAGCTACAGGAGTGGAGCAACAAGTGGCTGCTACAATTCAATGAAGAAAAATGTAAAGCCCTGCACCTTGGGAGGGGAAATCCAGCACACCAATACCACATGGGAAACACTCCACTATCCACCACAGAGGCAGAGAAAGACCTGGGAGTATAATGTTACCAGGCTACCAGTGAAAGCCAAATCTGTGCCAATCGCAGCAGACGGGTTAAAGTAAAGGTAGCAGCTCAGGGAGGAAAAAAAGTCCACTGGCACCACTCCTGACTGACAATGAGAGCTTCTGAAAGAGAGTCAGAACTGTTTGGGGAAGTGTCTCCATAGTCCCCTCTCCAAGGCAGGCGGTGGCTGAATGGATAGCGTGATGGCGCCGCGCTCAGGACAACGCGAGTTCAATCCCCGCCCGGTGCCACCAAGCTGGGATTTTTCAGCCGCCGCCGAGTGGCTTAAAACTACCCACATGCTGTCCAGAAGACCACCTATCAACCCGGACTCTAGATTCTAGGATTAAAGATGAGCTCCGTGGGGCAGCATGAGCCAATGCAAGATGGCGCCACTATAAACACTCGCCTGCGCCAGAACGGGCTGGGCCGACCATCAGGCCCCACCGGGAAGAAGCCTACTGGCACACACACACACACAAAAAAAAAAAAAAAAAAAAAAAAAAAAAAAGTGTTCATGGCCGGAGGAAGTACACACAAAGGAAGGCTGTGTGTCTTTTGGCTTTCATTTAAAAGTCTTTAAAAACAGACTTAGAGCCAATAACTTTAACCTGACCGCTGTGATTGGCACAGATTTGGCCCTCACTGGTAGCCTGGTAACATATAGTCCCAGGTCTTTCTCTGCCTCTGTGGTGGATAGTGGAGTGTTTCCCATGTGGTATTGGTGTGCTGGATTTCCCCTCCCAAGGTGCAGGACTTTACATTTTTCTTCATTGAATTGTAGCAGCCACTTTTTGTTCCATTCCTGTAGCTTGGTGATGTCTTCTTGCAGGAAATCTGAAGTCAAGGGGTAAAAAAAGACATAGCATGCAAAGACCAGGTGATCAGTGCGTACAGAAGCAACTTAACCCGTTAGCTGTGGGGACCATGTTTTTTAACAGTCCCTCTAAGCGAGAAAAATGAGAAAAAATCATCACTCACACAAACCATTTCATAATATATATCAAAGCATTTCTGATCAGTTTGTGCATCATCTATTTTGGGGGGGTTATATCATGGCACAAATTTGACCTGTCGCTGCTACACGGTAAAGCCACAAGTTTGGCCCGTCGCTGCTACCGGGTTAATGAAAATATTAAATCCAGCACTGGCCTACAATACATTAAGCATGAACTTTACGGACATGCAGCACAAGAAATATTAAGCAAATTCTAAAAGGTGCAGTATGGCATAGGTAGCACACCAAGGTCGGATCAAGGTGTACACTATCACAAATACTTGAAGTAATAAATGATTGAGAAATTAAATTATACAAGATATTGCATCCCTTTCCTCCCATATGAGCCCATCTCTGATTCTCCTTGCATTACAGCTTCTCTCTCTCTCTCTCTCTGCTGCCCCCTCCCCCTGAATCACGTGCCATCCTTCTTCCCTTCAGCAACATCCCTCTGTAAGGATGAACACCAAGTCTCAACATCCACCTCACCTCATCAATTCAGTTTGTAACATACAACTGTGTCGCTCCCTGCTGAAGTGAGGTCAATCTTGAGACACTGACCAACTATTCAGGCGTTCTGAGGCAACTTTTCAGACTAAAATTCAAAGACGCTTCAGCATTATAGTCGATTTCTCTCACACCTATGCCTCGGGGAAGTGCAAAAACACCAAACTTCAATCACAAGGGGGCAAGAGGAACTTTGTGTCTTTCAACGCCTCAAAACACAGTTTCTCCACCTATCCACTCGACATAATCTTCCAAACAACTATCCCCTATTCTTTGACAACACCCAGCTATCACCTTCCTCAACACTAAACATCCTCGGTCTATCCTTAACTCAAAATCTCAACTGGAAACTTCATATCTCATCTCTTACTAAATCAGCTTCCTCGAGGCTGGGCGTTCTGTACCGTCTCCACCAGTTCTTCTCCCCCGCACAGTTGCTGTCCATTTACAGGGGCCTTGTCTGCCCTCGTATGGAGTATGCATCTCATGTATGGGGGGGGGTCCACTCACACAGCTCTCCTTGACAGAGTGGAATCAAAAGCTCTTCGTCTCATCAGCTCTCCTCCTCATACTGATAGTCTTCTACCTCTCAAATTCCACCACCATGTTGCCTCTCTTTCTATCTTCTATCAATATTTTCATGCCGACTGCTCTTCCGAACTTGCAAACTGCATGCCTCCCCCCCTCCCGCGGCCCCGCTGCACTCGACTTTCTACTCATGCTCATCCCTATACTGTCCAAACCCCTTATGCAAGAGTCAACCAGCATCTTCACTCTTTCATCCCTCACGCTGGTAAACTCTGGAACAATCTTCCTTCATCTGTATTTCCTCCTGCCTACGACTTGAACTCTTTCAAGAGGAGGGTATCAGGACACCTCTCCTCCTGAAATTGACCTCTGATTTTGGACACTCCTTTAACCTCTGTTCGGGAGCAGTGAGTAGTGGGCCTTTTTTTATTTTTTTTATTTACGCCCTTGAGCTGTCTCCTTAGCTGTAAAAAAAAAAAAAAAAAAAAAAACACTTTCTCGTCGTTTTCTTGTGCGTGTCGCTTGGCTCACTTCAGCAGGGAGCAACACAGTTTCACTTCCACCTTATGAGATGCTGCACATAACAAGTAGTCCTTGAGTTACATCAGGGCAGGCCGGTCATATGTCAAATTGGTTGTAAGTCGAAAATAGAGTGGTGTTCCTATGCCTCCTACTCTCCCCATTAACCTGGTAGCTGCGGGGGTCATGTTTCTTGGGTTAGGTTAGGTTAGGTTAAAGGCCCCTCTAAGCAAAATAATGAGAAAGAATCATCACTCACGCAAACCATTTCATAATATATATCAATGCATATGTGGTCAGTTTATGCATCATCTTTTGTGAGGTTTATATCATGGCAGAAATTTGGCCCATCGCTGGTACACGGTAAAGCCACAAATTTAGCCCGTCGCTGCTACCGGGTTAAACTCAGCTCTGTCCCCATATGCTCGCCTCACCCCAGCCCTTCCTTCAGGCGAACCTTTAGCCACACAACATTGCAAAGCCCTATATTGGTCCTGATTTCCAGCAAGTCGGGCAGCCGAACACCACCGAGCCTGTATCGAGTACTTAGCTACTCCTCCGGCACTGCTGCAGTGAGTCCAGCAGTACAGCTCTGGTCTCTGGTACCAAGAACCTGCAATTCTCAACCTCCTGGATCTTGCAAAATTCAGGTGCTGCTGGTGTTCCTGGTACCAGAATCATGGGGACCAACACATTGCTTATAGCCAACCCTGTCCGTGCCAGCCTCCTGAGCTCATCTGATAGGTAGGGCAGTCAGTGATCCGCCACGAGGTTCAGGATGTTCCAGGAGCCCACACGCAGAGCCCTCTAAAGGTTAATATATAGATGGCTCCTGTGGGGTGGCATACAGGATGACATAAGCAATACAGAAGCTTGCCTAGCCTGACTTTGTGTGATATAACTGAGTGATGCATTTAACTCCATCTGCGCTGATATTGGTCTGTATTACTACATATTTCATTGCCTAAGTTCACCTATTTGACAAGGCTTTTGTATGAGTTTTGGGCATTTCCAGGTGTAGTTTTATGACCCTGGTGGTAGTTAACAATTCTTCTGTACCGTGAACCTAAAGAAACTCATTAAAACCCAGTTGATCCCCTCTCTGACCTTTAGAAATAGCTGATGTGAGAAGCAAAAGTGTCTTATAATGCTGACCAACTGACCCATTCATGTTGGTGTGTGACGCCTAGGCTACACTTCACTTCGTCCCTCTCTCCTGCACGTCTGTACCATTCCCTCGGCCTCAAGTCCATAACCCTCCAACGGAACATCTTTTTCTCCGCCTCCGTTCTGCTCTCATTTATTTCCTTGGCTTCTCCCCATACTGGTTGGTTCACTTTAACAACTTTTCTTCAATGAATTTTGCCTTGCTATTAAACCCTTGACTGCGGATTTCCTACCAGAAGACATCACCAAGCTGCAAAAAGTTGGAAAGTTTTGTTTAGTCGGCATAACATCTGTGGTCAAATGCTGGAGAGAGACAGAAGGGGAAGGAATTATAGAAGGGAACAGATCCCAGGAGACGGGACACAACCCCCGATTAATACTGTATCTGGTACCCATTCACTGCTGGGTGGACAGGGGCATAGCAACAAGCTACAGGAGTGGAACAAAAAGTGGCTTCTACAATTCAATGAAGAAAAATGTAAAGTCCTGCACCTTGGGAGGGGATATCCAGCATACCAATACCACATGGGAAACACTCCACTATCCAGCACAGAGGCAGTGAAAGACCTGGGACGAAATCCGTGTCAATCGCAGCGGTCGGGTTAACGGCATTCTGAGATAGCAAGGGGTACATGGGGATAAATTTGTCAACTTCTCATAAACCACAACAAACAAGTCCTTTCCCTCTGTTATCAATACCTTGAGTTTCAACATTATTCACAAGCCCACGTCTTACCCTCAGATAAAAGCAACCGTGACTTCCACAAACCCCCAGTGATTAACCCATCTGCTGCGATTGGCACAGATTTCACCTTCACTGGTAGCCTGGTAACATATAGTCCCAGGTCTTTCTCTGCCTGTGGTGGATAGTGGAGTGTCTCCCATGTGATATTGGTATGCTGGATATCCCCTCCCAAGGTGCAGGACTTTGCATTTTTTCTTCATTGAATTGTAGCAGCCACTTTTTGTTCCACTCCTGTAGCTTGGTGATGTCTTCTGGCAGGAAATCCGCAGTCAAGGGTTTAATAGCAAGGCAAAATTCATTGGAGAAAAGTTGCTTCATACCCCAAACTGAGATGCACTAGTTAGTTATATGTACCAAACCTTTACAGAGAAAGCGTGAATGTCTTTTTTTCTTACAACAAAAAAGATGGCTCGAGGGCAACAAAAAGAGTATGGAAAAAAAAAGTCCGCTACTCACCGCTCCCACAAGAAGAAAACTGACAACAAGAGCTCCAAACGCACCTTTCTGACGGACTGTTTCTCCCCGCACAGCTTGCAGACGAACTTTTTATCTTTGCGAACTTGCTGGGTCTGGAAGGCGGCGCAGGAGAAGCAGCGCACGACGTGGAACTCCTGCCCCATCGCTCCCTGGAAAAAGGGGTTGTTGACGGATAAGTTAGTGAGAGACAGGGAGTGGCGATGATGCAGCTGGTACTGTTGCTCATTTCTATCAGTAATTATTTCCATTTGATGTGCGGGCTTTTTTTTTTTCATTAGTTTTTTTTGCCCTTGAGCTGTTTCCTTTACTGTAAAAAAAAAAAAAAAGCTTGTGTCTGTTAAGTTACATTATACATACTAACACCAATGGGGAGCATACACCTGGGTGCGCGTCGCTTCACTCACTCGCTGCCCATATTCCCAGCGGTCCTCCCGAGCAAGCTTACTGATGTCCTGTCCATCCCAAGTTCTTCCCAGCTGGATTGACTGACTTGCCCCAGCCATGAGTTACCTGGGCGTCCCCTTGGCCTCCTCCACTCAGGGTTGTCTCGTACAGAAACAACCCTGTGAGACTGATTGACGTCTGGGAGGCAAGCCACGTGCCCATGGTATTTTGTGGCGCATAATGCACTCCAGCGTATATTGCACACCCTAAGTTTTGACCCGTCCGCTGCGATTGGCACAGATTTGTCTTTTACTGGCAGCCTGGTAACATATAGTCCCAGGTCTTTCTCTGCCTCTGTGGTGGGTAGTGGAGTGTTTCCCATGTGGTATTGGTATGCTGGATTTCCCCTCCCAAGGTGCAGAACTTTACATTTTTCTTCATTGAATTGTAGCAGCCACTTGTTGTTAAACTCCTGTAGATTGGTGATGTCTTCTTGTAGGAAATCCGCATTCAAGGGGTTAAGACAACGATTTGGGAAAAAAATAATCATTGCTTAAATGCTCCGAAACATGTACAGTTAACCCAGTAGCAGCAGGGATCATGTTTCTTAATGGTCCCTCTAAGTGCGAAAAATGAGAAAAAATCATCACTCACACAAACCATTTCATAATATATATTGAAGCATCTGTGATCAGTTTATGTATCATCTATTTTGGGGGGTTTATATCATGGCACAAATTTGGCTTGTCGCTGCTACACAGTAAAACCACAAATTTGGCTTGTCACTGCTACACAGTAAAACCACAAATTTGGCTTGTCGCTGCTACACGGTAAAACCACAAATTTGGCCCGTCGCTGCTACCGGGTTAAGCTTGACTGATCATGTAGTTTCCTGAACTTTCTATTAAGAGGCTTGAACCACACAAAAAGGTGATCTTTCTTATTCATATTGTTTTCAACTTGTGAATTCTCTCTTGAGTTTGCAGGCCAGCATATTTGTGTCACATAAAATGAAGTGTTTCCTCACACTACAAATATTCACTCTCCTGTTTACTGTACATGATTATATTAACCTTATGCAATTATCTATGTATCCTCTGTCTCAGATGTTATAGTAGTTTAATATTAACCCGGTACCAGCAACAGGCCAAATTAAAAAATAGATGATGCATAAACTGATCACAAATGCACTGATATTTACTATGAAATGGTTTGCGTGAGTGATTTTTTTTTCTAATTTTTCTTGCTTAGAGGGGCCTTTAAGAAACATGATCCCCGCAGCTACCGGGTTAAGGTCCAACTTGACAACTATAATATGTATGCAGCAGGTTAAAGCCAATTTTTAATCTGCCTTACTGTATACGGTCGCTTCTGTATCCCGTATTTTCATGTTTCTTTTCTCTCCATTGCCAGTGTAAACATACAGAGCACTTGCACCACACTCCCTCCTTGCTTCCTGCACCACCTCGTCCTTGTTTCCTTTTTGGGAGACACACACTGGACATTCCCTTCGTTTATCCTCTTCCTCCTTCCCCTTTTTGCTTCTTTCTTTCCTTTTCCTTCTCCCCTTCTTTCCTCTTCCCCTCCCTTCTCTCATCTCCCCCTTTCCCCTTCTTCCCCTCCCTTCTCTTATCTCCCTCTTTCCCCTTCTTCCCCTCCCTTCTCTCATCTCCCCCTTTCCCCTTCTTCCCCTCCCTTCTCTCATCTCCCCCTTTCCCCTTCTTCCCCTCCCTTCTCTCATCTCCCCCTTTCCCCTTCTTCCCCTCCCTTCTCTCATCTCCCCCTTTCCCCTTCTTCCCCTCCCTTCTCTCATCTCCCCTTTCCCTTCTTCCCTCCCTTCTCTCATCTCCTCTTTCCCCTTCTTCCCTCCCTTCTCTCATCTCCCCCTTTCCCCTTCTTCCCCTCCCTTCGCTCATCTCCCCTTTCCCTTCTTCCCCTCCCTTCTCTCATCTCCCCTTTCCCCTTCTTCCCTCCCTTCTCTCATCTCCCCTTTCCCTTCTTCCCTCCTTCTCTTATCTCCTCTTTCCCTTCTTCCCCTCCCTTCTCTCATCTCCCCCTTTCCCCTTCTTCCCCTCCCTTCTCTTATCTCCCTCTTTCCCCTTCTTCCCCTCCCTTCTCTCATCTCCCTCTTTCCCCTTCTTCCCCTCCCTTCTCTTATCTCCCCCTTTCCCCTTCTTACCCTCCTTCTCATCTCCTCCTTTCCCCATCTTCCCCTCCCTTCTCTCATATCCCACTTTCCTTCTTCCCTCCCTTCTCTCATCTCCCTCTTTCCCTTCTTCCCCTCCTTCTCATCTCCCCTTTCCCTTCTTCCACTCCCTTCTCTCATCTCCCTCTTTCCCCTTCTTCCCCTCCCTTCTCTCATCTCCCCCTTTCCCCTTCTTCCCCTCCCTTCTCTTATCTCCCTCTTTCCCCTTCTTCCCCTCCCTTCTCTCATCTCCCTCTTTCCCCTTCTTCCCCTCCCTTCTCTCATTTCCCCCTTTCCCCTTCTTCCCCTCCCTTCTTCATTCAAACTCACTGCCACAATCTCACAGCCCAGTTCAACCCAGTCCGCGCCTGACCTGACCTACTGCTACTAACACTTCCTCACGATGCAATAAATATCATGTCACTCACTAACAGACTCCACTTCTTGCACCAGCCTGGTCTAGATTCCCTCTCGCTCGTCGCACCATTTTACTCATGGGATACAAGATTGCAGCAAGCAGAATTTACCAAGAGTCAAGAAACATTTGAGTGTTCCTGTGGGCTTCCCCCTACGGCATCCAGACAGAAAAAATCATCATATACGACCAGTTTCAAGCTTACGGTCGCAGAATATGCAAAAGAGCCGGGAACAGGGCTTCTGCAAAGGACTGAGAGCACTGGCAGACTGGAGGAGAGAAGAGAAGAAGCTGAAAACTTTAGGGTGAAACAAGCGTACAAGTTGCAGGAGCGTTGTGAGGTGGCCGCAAGTGGAGGAAGACTTGAAAATTTGGATAAACAACAACAGAAGCTCACGGATTGCAGTGCCAACAAAGATTATTATTTCTGAGGCAGGAAAATTGGCAAAAGACAACAGTGGCCTAAGTCATATTATGGGCATGCCTTCTTGGTGTTACAGGTTCATGTGTAGTGTGGCGACTATGCCTGATGAACAAGCCTCCCATAACCCACTTAGCCAGTGGGGTACCCCTATGGCCGACTCGGTAAGGAGTTGCTCTCCCGTCACGCTGGTCGTGGGTGCAATCCCAGGCAGCCAGCGAATACCCTCACCTTGTCTTGATTAGTTTCTTGTGTGTTTCGATACATGCAGAGGACGTGTTGGGAAAATAGAAAAAGAGAAAATAAACTCCCGGGGCATGACACATGAAGAGGCACGGATTAGGAATATGTGTGAGAACAAGAAGAGCACAGAAAATGCCTCAAGAGTATGAACAAAAAACAATAAAATTCCACAGGTTTGTCATCCATGCAAGAAATGAAACCAACTTTGAATTAGGACAAATAGCAAACATGGATGAAGTTCCCTCACTTTTGATGTGCCGTCAAGCAGAACTGTGGATATAAAGGGCCGTAAAACTGTGACCATCAAAACAACCGGGCATGAAAAGACCCACCATACTGCTGTGTTGGCATGTGCTGCTGATGGAGAAAAGCTGCTGCCAATGTTAATCTTTGAAAAACATTTCCCAAAGAAGAACTGCCGAACAGCGTACGCAATTGTGCAGGGTCAGCCAAAGGGTTGGCTGGATGAAGATGGGATGAGGGTTTGGATGGAGAGTGCAGGAACAACGTCCTGCTGGATTACTGTAAAAACAATCGTTGTTGGTATTGGATCAACCTAAGGCATGTATTACAGACAAGACCAAGACGAGCCTGGAAAATTATAATACAAAGATTGCTGTGATTCTGGGTGGCCTGACGTCCCAGCTACAACCTCTGAATGTTTCAATAAATAAACCACTAAAAGCACACATGTGAAGTATGGATGAAGTGGACGTTTATCCCAACAAAGGAAATGATGCCGACAGGACGTGTGAAGCACCGTTCTTCTTCACAGGTGTGCCGGTGGGTGAAAACATTGAGGGATGCAGTGAGAAGGGAATAGTGATAAAATCATTAAAAAATGTGGCATCAACAATAACCTTGATGGGACACAATTTCTCGTAACCCATCGTTCCTATTGAGGGGGAAACAATAGGAGTTTGCAAATGATATGATTTTCTAAACATGCACATCATAGCATTTTTTTTTTTTTTTACAGAAAAGGAGACGGTTCAAGGGCATGAAAAAAAAAGAAAACATTAATGAAAGAAAAGCCCGCTACTTACTGATCCTGAATAGAGTACAGAAGAGTGGCCAAAGAGAGAGGTCAATTTTGGGAGGAGAGGTGTCCTGATACCCTCCTCTTGAAAGAGTTGAAGTCGTAGGCAGGAAGAAATACAGGTGAAGGAAAATTGTTCCAGAGTTTACCAGCGTGAGGGATGAAAGAGTGAAGATGCTGGTTAACTCTTGCATAAGGGGTTTGGACAGTATAGAGATGAGCTTGATTAGAAAGTCGTGTGAGGCAAGGCCGCAGGAGGGGGGAGGCATGCAATTAGCGAGTTCAGAAGAGCAATTAGCATGAAAGTATCGAAAGAAGATAGAAAGAGAGGCAATATCGCGATGGAATTTAAGAGGTAGAAGACTATCAGTAGGAGGAGGAGAGCTGATGAGACGAAGAGCCTTAGCCTCCACTCTGTCCAGAAGAGCTGTGTGAATGGAGCCCCCCCACACGTGAGATGCATACTCCATACGAGGGCGGACAAGGCCCCTGTATATGGATAGCAACTGCGCGGGGGAGAAGAACTGGCGGAGACGATACAGAACGCCCAACCTCCAGGAAGATGATTTAGTGAGAGAGGAGATGTGAAGTTTCCAGTTAAAATTTTGAGTTAAGGATAGACCGAGGATGTTTAGTGTTTTTTTTTTTTTTGGTCGGCCCAAGGCTTCTTCCAGGTGGGGCCTGATGGTAGCCCCGTTCTGGCGCAGGCGAGTGTTTATAGTGGCGCCATCTTGCATTGGCTCATGCCCCCCGGAACTCGCTCTCTGATGATTGCACGGGCTTCCTCTAGAGTCCGGGTTGATGGGTGGTCTTCAGGACAGCATGTGGGTAGTTTTAAGCCACTCGGCGGTGACCGAAAAATCTGAGTGGTAGCGTGAGGATTCGAACCCGCGTCGTCCATCACGCGGTGAATGTGGTCCCAGTACCCTACCACTTCGGCCACCGCCTACCCTAAAGAAGAAGATGACAGCTGAGTGTTGTCGAAGAATAGGGGATAGGTGTTTTGAAGATTGTGTCGAGTTGACAGGTGGAGAAATTGAGTCTTTGAGGCATTGAAGGACACAAGGTTCCTTTTACCCCAATCGAAAATGATAGCAAGGTCTGAGGTTAAGCGTTCTGCACCCTCCAGCCTGGAGGCATGTATAATTCCTGTTGAGAGGGTCTTCTGTTGAAAGAAGTTGAATAATGCAGAGTGGAGTCATCAGCGTATGAGTGGACAGGACAGTTTGTTATGGAAAGAAGATCAGGAAGAGAGTGGGTGATAGGATAGAGCCCTGTGGAACACCACTGTTAATAAGTTTAGGGGAAGAACAGTGACCGTCTACCACAGCAGAGATAGAACGGCCAGAAAGGAAACTGGAGATAAAGGAACAGAGAGAGGGATAGAATCCAAAAGAGGGCAGTTTAGAAAGCAAAGACTTGTGCCAGACTACATCGAAGGCTTTCGATATGTCTAGCACAACAGAGAAAGTTTCACCGAAACGGCTAAGAGAGGATGACCAAGAGTCAGTTAAGAGAGCAAGAAGATCGCCAGTAGAACGCCCCTTGTGGAACCCATACTGGCGATCAGATAGAAGTTCAGAAGTGGAAAGGTGCTTTTGAATCTTCCGGTTAAGGATTGATTCAAAAGCTTTAAATAGACAGGACAGTAAAGCAATAGGGCGGTAGTTTGAGTGATTGGAATGGTCACCCTTCTTAGGCACAGGCTGTACAAAGGCATATTTCCAGCAGGAAGGAAAGGTAGATGCTGATAGGCAGAGACGAAAGAGTTTGACCAGGCAGGGTGACAGCACGGAGGCACAGTTTTTAAGGACAATAGGAGGCACTCCATCAGGTCCATAAGCCTTCTGAGAGTTGAGGCCAGAGAGGGCATAGAAAACATTATTATGAAAAATCTTAATAACAGGCATAAAGGAGTCAGAGGAGGGATGAGTAAAAGGAATATGCCCAGAGTCATCCAAGGCGGAGTTCTTACAGAAAGTTTGAGCGAAGAGTTCAGCCTTAGAGACAGATGAGACGGCGGTGCTGGCATCTGGTTTAAGGAGAGGAGGGAAAGAGGAAGAAGTGAAATTGGAGATATTTTTGGCTAGATGCCAGAAGTCACGGGAAGAATTAGAGAAAGCAAGGTTTTGGCATTTTCTATTGATGAAGGAGTTTTTTGATAAGTCGGAGAATAGATTTGGCACGATTCCGGGCGGAAATGTAAAGGTCATGGTTAGCGGGAGTTCGAAGGCTCTGGAACCTTTTGTGAGCTGCCTCTCAATCTTTAATAGCACAAGAACTAGCGTGATTAAACCAAGGCTTTTTAGCATGAGGAGTAGAGAAAGAACGTGGAATGTATGCCTCCATTCCAGAGACAATCACCTCTGTGATGCGCTGGGCACACACAGAGGGGTCTCTATCCTGGAAGCAATAATCATTCCACAGGAAATCGGAAAAGTACATCCTCAGGTCATCCCACCGAGCTGAAGCAAAATGCCAGAAGCATCACCTCTTCAGTGGGTCCAGAGGGTGTACAGGAGTGAAAGGACAGGATACAGAAATAATGTTGTGATCGGAGGAGCCCAACGGAGAGAACAGTTTGACAGTGTAAGCACAAGGTTTAGAGGTAAGGAAGAGGCCTAGTATGTTGGGCCTGTCTCCAAGACGGTCGGGGATACGTGTAGGGTGCTGCTGTTAGAAATTAGCAGTCTGTCTGTGAAATCCGTGAGTGACCTTAAGTGGACATTTACCAAAATAACACTCACTGTGGATATCAGGCATGGTCAGGGAGGACTTGACGGCAGTGCAGATCTTGTGAATGAAATCTCGGGCAGTGGAGGAGGTGTTCTAATGTAGTTACTTATTCGTATCTATCTATTTGTAGCGTGCCGGGCCTGATCTCAAGGTCCAAGAGTCCAGTCTCCCAATCTATATTTGTCCAACTTTTCCTCCAGTACATGGACACTACCCACTTCAACAATATCTTTGCTAGGTCCATTCCATGTCTCCATACTCCTGTGAGGAAAACTGTACCTCTTTATGTCTTTCAAACAAGTCCCCTAGAGTGTTTCAGTTTTTCAAAGTAGAATATTTTGCTCCATATCGACTATGCCCTGGTACCTTATCTGGTCACAATGTTGTGTGCGAAATTTCATTCCCGTGTAATAACGTTTAAAGGTCGCACACTTTGTCAACTTTTCCTCCCTCCGTGTGGTGACGGGATCATTCGGGCTCGGGCTCGCCTCTCCCCAGCCTCGCCTCCCCCCCCTCATCTCTCTCCCGTGTGTGTAGCATCTTGAAGCACATGTTCAAAAGATGCTGCGGCGCATACTCTGGGCCAGAGATAGGAGCCTTCAAGCGCTTCCAAGAACAGTGGAATTTCCTGGACCTCAGCTCGCACACTTCCCTTACAGACGGTGAATCTCTGGAGGAGTTTGTTGAATCTCTGCAAGAGGACATGGTTGGCTACTTGAAGACTGTCATTCAGAAAGGGAACTATCCTTGAGAAGGCTACGCTGAAGTTCTAAATCTCTGCCTCGTCTTCCTTGGCGGCTGGGACAGCGGCCAGATACAGTTCCGAGCACCGGGGGCGTATCACCAAGCATGATGGACGTCCAAGGCAATTAACGCCCTGAAGATCGCCCTCTTCAGGGATCAGCTCGACCTTCCAGACCGCCAGGTGAAAAGCATCCTTTGCGTGGCCTGCTTTGTGTCGCTGGTTTACGTTCGCCACTGGCATGAGTCCTTTGTCCCGGCGTGCACACCGAAAAATGATTTGGACCTCCTGAAGATCCTATGCAAGTACCCTGACCAAGACATGCGACAGGAGGCCCTCAAAGCCTTCTCCAGGCACTTATGGTACCTCTCAGAGGATCTCATCTCACTAGCCATTTTCGACGAGCGTGTACCAGAGGAAAAGGAGCAAGAGATGCTGGCCGACCTCACGAAGCCTGGCTCCGAGAATCAGCTGAAACGGCTGGAGGGAAAGTAGCTTACCTTCACAGACGACACAAACCTCAGCAGTTTTGTGACCAGCAGCAGCCGTTGCTTTTTCACACTCCTTGGTGAAAACGACGCCTCTGACCCACAGATACTCGTCCATGACGAAGCCTTCCGTACCCGGGTACAGGCTCTCAAGGTGGTCAATGACATGGCAGAGAGGGGGATTGCCCTGATCAAGCGCTTCAACTGCTCCGTTAAGGACAAAAAACAGAAGCAGTTCCTCCTCCGTGTTGTCAGTCACCACCGGAAGGCCCTCCAAAAGCGAAGCAAACAAGGATGTGCCTCCCTCTCCATTTCATGAACATTTGTTCAGAAGTGAACGACCCCTAAATGTCGTTTGATTTCAGTGAAAAGTGTCTTAACCCTTTCATTGCCAAACACTCGCAGCGAGCGTTAGGCGTATTTGCTGGTAGTGTTAAACGCTCGCTGCGAGCTCCACCCACACTCAAATCTTCCACGTATGAGTGTTCCAACACTATTTTTCACAACACAGGATTGCCAATTGAGTGGGCTTTTCACTAAATTTGGTGGAAAATCATATCAGCCCAGCGTGGCAAATCTACGGACAAGTAACAGGTGAATGTTCTTGCCCAATATAGCGGCATTTTTGCATAGCTTCACCTATCACCTGACTGATTCTTTGACTAAACAGTTGTAAATATTGCAGTTGGCAATACTCCCTTGCCAGAATCTGAAGGAGAGATGTCCACAGTTTCCTCAATATGGGTGATCATCCCGCACACACCGACGTAAGTGTTAACATTCAACACTCCCTGAACGTGCATGTACATTCGCGAAAGGCATACATAACCGACTCCTATAGATTTGGACCTCCTCTTTCCAATGGTGTTTTTGGTTTTTAGTTGTGATGAATAGTTTTTGAGATACAGAGGTTAAAAAGAGACCCCCCATTGGGCCTGACTGCGCCTGAGGGGATAGTCGCGTCTTGCACCATGCGCAAAGAAAGGGTTCATGGATTCAGTTTCATACGTGGATCACAGGGAAAGTTCATATGGCTCAGTTCAACCAATTTATATGTTTACTATACTAAGCCTGAAGCACCCTAAAGCCCCCTTTCTCAATTTCTTGCTGTGTCCTCTTAGTTGCCTCCTCCCTTCTGTCTCGATTAAATAATTTCTATCTAACACTTCCATTTCACTCGTATCCTTGTAGGGTGAGTTGGGGAAGGATTGTACATGTGGACATAACATACAAACGCTTCCGTAAGCTTATTTATGAAACTAGGAGAGTCAGTGACTAAACAGCTGAGAAAGAAAATGGAGGCACACAGCTGACACCCGCCCTTTTTGCCTTACTCCCCACGCTGTACTTACAAGGTTCGTTTTTTTATATTGTGCAAGTCTGATGTAATATTTTGCCACTAATTTATGGCTTCTGGTGCTCATGAATATTCCAGGAGTGCGATGGTAAGGTATAAGGGTTAAGGTAAAGTTGGGGGCATGCACTGCAGCAGTACTTGGCCTCGGTGCTCATCTCCGTGACATTGGCCCTTGAGCCTGTGGTGCGAGGGAGCCCATTACCCCGGGACACAGGGCCAGTGTGACATCCGGGTTACCACAGTTTACCTTCCCCAGGTTTCCCCAGGTACCCATTTATCCACCAGCCCGAAAGAGAGGATGAACAGCTGGGTGAGCCACACGCCGACTGCCCGGGCTGGGATTTGAACCCGGGCCCGCGGAGTAGAAGCCAGGCACGCTGACCACTAGGCCACGGAGGCGCGTAAGGTATTGGATACCAAGATATGTCTACACGTGATGATATGATAAAGATGAAGTGAAGCCCTCCCATAGGGAATGTGGTGGTGGTTGTTTACATTTAAATGGCATGCTATGGACGTATCGTACAGCTCAGATTTTAAGCGTACGGAACTTCCACATGTAAACAAACATTTTTTTGTTGTGTGTTGTACTTGTTTAGAAAAAATATGATAAAGCAATGTAATCTATGATAGTGCAACCTATCTCATAGGCAATTTAAAGATTCGTCAGAATATTTCTATGAAGATTTTACCGATGAACCCAAACCAGTTGAGGAAACTAACATCATCCAAGATAAAGCTCCTGAGGTGGGGGACTATCTCCTGGTGGAACTCCCAGTCGAGGAGGGCAAGACTATGGGAACTATGTTTAATTTTATATATATATATATATATATATATATATATATATATATATATATATATATATATATATATATATATATATATTTTTTTTACGTCGCTGCCTGTTGCGCCGGTAGGTATCTTCCTGGTGGGGCCTGATGGTCGGCCCAAGGCTTCTTCCAGGTGGGGCCTGATGGTCGGCCCAGCCCGTTCTGGCGCAGGCGAGTGTTTATAGTGGCGCCATCTTGCATTGGCTCATGCTGCCCCCCGGAACTCGTTCTTGATTCGCTTGGACGGCTTCCTCTAGAGTCCGGGTTAATGGGTGGTCTTCAGGACAGCATGTGGGTAGTTTTAAGCCACTCGGCGGTGACTGAAAAATCCGAGTGGTAGCGTGGGGATTCGAACCCGCGTCGTCCATCACGCGGTGAATGTGGGCCCAGTATGCTACCACTTCGGCCACCGCCTACCCCATTGCGAAAGTCCTAGGCCTCGAGTCTGATGAAAACCCAAGTGTAATTAGGGTATCTTTCTTGAGGAGATCCACAAAGATGAGTGATACTTTTATCTTCCCTGCCATTGAAGACGAGGGAGATGTCAAGCTTGAGCAGGTGAAGGGGGTCCTGTTTGCTCCATTGCCAGCGCCCACCTAGGCTGAAGCCATTTGTCCGATTCCAGCACTCTCTGGCATCCTATAATGTAATCCTGATTTAGTAAGGTAGGCCAGCCCTATGGTAACTCTTTGTGCTGTGGCAAAGCTTTTGAATAGCATAAAATATTGTTAAATTTAATTTTAATGATCTTCGGCGACTTTAAAAAATCTTCCATTTATTGAATATTAACCTCCATTACTTATCATCCTGTAAGGATTAGCATGATCACTCCTTTATTAGGTTTACGCTTTGTGATGTGTAGGATGACACAATGTGATTCAAACCATTTGATACTGAATATTTTTGTACTTTTTAGGATAATAAAACGCAATAAATAACCTTTCACTTTGTATTTCAACATACAGTGTTCTGTACATATCTATTTATGTTGTCCATCACTTTAAAATCATCATTGGGGCCCATATCATGAAATGTGGTGGCAAATTGTTAATTTATTTAATTGCTATTTTTTTTTTTCTGGGAGACCTATATGCCTGTACGGATCGTCCACGCCTGTGGACGATCCGTACACTTTTAATTTTTTTTCTTACCTCATTTTCACCCAATAATATTGTGATGCCAAAACTGTGCCTCACGCACAATAAAGCCAAATGACTATATTTTATATTAATCACTTCATCTTTACATAATTCACTTTTTTTATGATTATTTGAAAAAAAATGTACGATCCCTCCCCAACTCAACCTACAGTGCTATCAGGTCTCCTCTTTCTCTTCTTTCTTCTAGTGTTGGAAGGCCCAGTTCCTCCAATGTAGTCTATTATGGCAGGCTTGATAGTTCTGGTACCATCTTAGTTGGAATCCTTTGATGTGGGGCACTACGGGCAGTGTGGGTCTTGGACCATGTTTAACCAGTGGAAAAGGGCATTTTTTGGCAGTAAATAAGGAACGTTGAGCTAAGCATAGCCTGCCCCACCGCCACTGACATAAATGGTGCGGCAGGAAGCATATCACACGTATTTATCGTAAACAATTAAACTCAACAAATCTGAAGCTAACCTAACTTGACTTAACTTCTAGCCTAACCTAACCTGACTTGACCACCCCCACCTCTAGTGCCAAAATACAATGTGGTTGGCTGCACTCATAATATTTATACATTAATAATTTTTTAAGTTTCTTTAGTGTTGCAGCTGTTGGTTACTACAGTGCATTCCAGGAAATAAAATACGTGTAATGACAGTATTAAGCTCAGGCGAGATGACTACCTCCATAAAACCCCGGTTGAATTAAGTAAATCGATGGCTTAGACCAGCCTTCATACACTGGCAGACTGAAGTGGCTGAATCTGTACTCTCTAAAATGCAGACTATTGAGGCAAGACCTTATTTATTGCTATAATATATTCCATGGACTAACTGTGGTCAAGCCCAAGGACCTATTTGTATTGTCACTGCAGTTGGTCCTAGAGGTCACAGATTAAAGATTTCCCACCAAGGATTCACGGATCCAAGCGTGTCAGATTCTTCTCTTGTCGTGCAGTGCAACCATGGAACGCCCTAGCGGCACATATAGTTGAATGCCCCCAATCCAGACCTGTTAAAGTGCCGTCTCCATCAGTCCCTTACAGACAAGCTCTTTAACTATGTGGACTATTGACCCAAATGTTTTTCCCTCACTTCCAACTGAGATATTTATTTTCCCAACCTCCTCTTGAATCCTGACCATGTTTTTTAATTTATTTATTATTTTTCTTTTTTACGTGCGCCGGCAGGCTCTCTTGAGGGGCCCCTTGGATGGCCCCAGCCTGTTAATGGCACAGGCAAATTTTAGTTCTAGTGGCTGCCGTGATAAATGACTTCGCTGCCCCCGGTGCTCCTCTTGAATGTCACTTAGGTTAGGGTTGATTGAAGATTCAGGCAGCATGTGGGAAACCTTCCACCACTCGGCTCCGCCAGGTAAGATGGACAGGTAAGCGTATGACCTGGATCAGTAGTTCCCAGGGTTGCTGATTTTTTTTTAAAATAAAAAATCAGTTTTTTTTACTTAAATCAATTTTTATTTTTTTATTTTTTTATTAAAAGAAATAATTAAATGAATGTAAACCTCAATATTCTCTACATTAGTTTCAAACACTTGTTTGAATGTTCTTGTATCATACTCTGCCATCATAAGTAGCCTGGCTGGCTGTTTGAGCCAGTCCTTAGACTGACCTGCCGCAGCCAGCCAGCCACTGGCCAGCACCACACCACAACTCTGTCTAGTCTCTTAACACTCTAACCAGATCATGTCATGTTTTGGACATGTCCTCACTGAAACTGCACATAGAAAGATGAATGCAGCTTCAAATGAAAGTATCAGAAAAGGCTGTGAATGATCCATGTGTGTATGTGAAGTGATTCTTTGAAAAATAGGGATATATGTTTCAAATATTTCCTTGACTGCCACTTCCTATACTTGCTGTTTTTTGTCCTTTTTAATAGCTTTTCTTTGGTTCATTTGAGTGTTTGGAGGGCCAAAGACTACCCACATGCTGTCCTCATGATTGCCCGTCGGGAAAACTGAGAAAATCAATAACCTGTAATAACCGATGTGTTGCTTGTGAATTAGGTGATGGTGCGGCAGGGCAGACATTTAGACAGACAGACGAACCAGTGACGGGTCAGCATCGCGTGGGTCTGACTCATAGTGAAGGTGCCGAGGATGGTTAAGTTAGATTTTCTTTTACGGGGAGCAACGAGGAGGAATATTTCACCTAAGTCACGTGGGAGAGAGGAACAGCTGTCTCTGAACTCCTGAGTTAGCGGAACAGGCCAAGTATCTGTAACTACAACCGCCGTTCGGTGCTAGTTAGCCGGAACCACGCCAAAGGAGGGGAGGAGGAGTCGAGTTAGAAAAGGCGCTGAGAGCTGCATATTCAGTCAAGCCTCGCCTCTCCTCCCGACAGGTACGTGAAGCTAATTCCAATGGACAGTGATGATTTAGTGTTACAATGTTATTATTATACATATAATGGTTACTTCAGTCAAGCCTCGCCTCTCCTCCCGACAGGTTCCCTACTGACTGGGCGGTTACCCCCTTGTTGGGCTTCCATGCCCATCCTCTGGTATTTTAAGAGCACGAATGTCTCATCCCATGATTAATTCAGTAATAGAAAAGGATACTTTTTCTTGTTAGTGTCATTTGTATAGCCCAATGCTTGTGGGGACTCATGACCACCTCCTTGGTGTCCTGAACCCCCATGACTACCGTGCTTCCATGATCAACCCTGTGAACACATATCGGTGGTAGGAAATATTTTCAGTAATAATCATGTATCATTGAACCCTGATTAGGGTAGCTGTTATTTAGCAACGGTTAAGTGTTTAGGCTATGGCCAGTGTACAATATAGTCTGAAGAGATGAGTGAGCCCTTTAAGGTGAATAGGAGAGATGAGTGATAATTATTAATTAGGATTGATACTTAACTTCAGTAAGCTCGCTACCATGACCAACTAAATGATGAATTGTAAATAATAGTTAATTAACTTCAGTCAGCTCGCTACCATTACCAACAGAATAATGAATTGTAAATAATATTGTTGCTTAACTTCAGTAGGCGCGCTACCATTATATACCAACATAATGTGAATAAACCTCATAAGTTAACCTTGTGTTGCGTCACCCTAACAACCATAACAACTATGAAGGTACACTTGATAGTAAGTTATTAAAAACAGAGTTGAAGGCAACACAAATCAACTCCAGCGAAACTCCCTAAAGAGGACCAAGTGAAGCTCGGAGGGGGGGGGCACTATAAAATAATTGCCTGCACTATTAATTGGCTGGGACCAACCAAAGGAGTAAATATGAGGGCATACGCTTCAGCTGAGCGTGGCCGCAGTGCTCATCTCCGTGGCACAGGTCATTGACCACTGGTGGAAAGAACCCATCACCTCTGGACAGGGTCAGCGACTCAGCATGACATCTGGGTTACCACAGTTTACCTTCCCCAGGTACCCATTTGTCCACCAGCCTGAGCAGCTGGGTGAGTGGCACAGACTGCTCAGGTCGGGATTCGAACCCAGAGCACAAGTTCGAAGCAAGGCACGCTAACCACTAGACCATGGAGACATAAAATAAAAGATCCAAGGGGTGAGAAACTTGCTATATGAGGACAGACTTAAGCATCTAATGCAGCGAACCTCAACAAGATGAGAAAACAGTTACAACAAGTAAATGAACTGAAGGTGCTAACCCATGTTTGCCTTGCACACATTCTAATGTTTTGGCTCATGATTTGGAAACTGGCAACATAAAAGGCCATGTGCTTCATGTTGTAAAACAGTTTTGAAACCATCACTCTGCCTCAGCAAGATACCATTAGAAAGGCAGTCAGTGTCTTGTTCTGCCTCATATATATATATATATATATATATATATATATATATATATATATATATATATATATATATATATATATATATATATATATATATATATATATATATATATATATATATATATATATATATATATATATATATATATATATATATATATATATATATATATATATATATATATATATATATATATATATATATATATATATATATATATATATATATATATATATATATATATATATATATATATATATATATATATATATATATATATATATATATATATATATATATATATATATATATATATATATATATATATATATATATATATATATATATATATATATATATATATATATATATATATATATATATATATATATATATATATATATATATATATATAATGAACTAACCAGCTCAAGTAAAAATTTTGTGAAGGTGACATGGAAAATATTGGTATCAGAGTTAGAGAAAGTTTTGTTTGTTTATTTCTCCATTCTATGTTGTTGCTCACCAATAAGATCAAGATTTCAATCACTGACATAAAAAAAAATATATATATATAAATCTTGATTTAAATCAATGATTTAAAAAAAAATAATAATTTTATTTAAATCTTGATTTAAATCAAACAACCCTGGTAGTTCCTAACCTTTCTTCTGTTGTTTCCCCTTCAGCCAGAGCAACGATCTGGATCCACCCTTCGTGTGGACTAAAAAAAAACTTCTCAATAACACAGAAAACATAATAAACAAATAGAAGCAAAACACAAAATTTACTAGCTTAATACCACAAACCAATCAGTCAATAGCCCTGACCCCCAGTTTCCACTGGGAACACCCTCCAAGGGGGCGGCCATGACAGTCTCCACTTTTCCCTCTCCAAACATACGTTTCTTGCACATCTAAGTCCTCGCACCCCTCTTTGACCCCTCTCCTTTATGTATTCTACAACTCTATCTTTCGTTGCATAAATGTTGATTTTTGTTTCTATATACTTGAAGAAAAGTCAACTCCGCATTCTACCAGATTTTTTTTTCAGTCGACTAATTGCTGGTAATTTATATTTCCCCCCTGGAATCCTGAAATTTCCCCCAGGTTGGGAAATGCTGCTCTAAATAAACAGGTCTTCCATCCACGCATGTGGGTCATGTGATTTGGGAAGGGGACGTGACACAGGTTGGGCCTCGAGCCATGACCTTGCAGCGACCCAGGCTCCCAGTCTGAGCCTGGCCGCTGTGGCATTCACACTCTTATTAGACTCTGATATATACAATACTCACATTTATGAAGTAATGCCGAACAGATGTGCTGTGCTCTGGTGCCATAATACCAAAAACGGGCCAAAAGAATTAAATATTAGATATTTTCACTTTCTGAGGGAAGAACAGTATTCTCTTGTGAGGCAGAGATTCCAACTTCAACGCAGGCAATGGTGCAGTGTGCTCCTTACATTTTCTGCCAAGTGACTACAAGCATCACATGAAGTGCCATCTGCCGGGATGTTAAGTGCCCAGAGCCACAAAAACACTGATGGAGAGGAGGCTTGGAGAATGAGGGTGCAGTGGGTGGAATGCTTGGGGTGGGATCCAGTCAGATCAGGTCACAGGTCAGGTTGTACAAATCAGATCACAAGTCAGGTGTACTGACCACTCCCTTGGGCCTTGACCACACCTCACCCGACTCTGTCCTCACTAGTTCACATCTGAATAATTACACACACACACACACAGAGAGAGAGAGAGAGAGAGAGAGAGAGAGAGAGAGAGAGAGAGAGAGAGAGAGAGAGAGAGAGAGAGAGAGAGAGAGAGAGAGAGAGAGAGAGAGAGAGAGAGAGAGAGAGAGAGAGAGAGAGAGAGATTTTTAAATGCTGAAGCCAGAGTTGGGGAGAGAGGGGTGGGGGGGGGATGAGAAACTCCTGACCTCTCTTTTGGCTACTCTGTACTTTTGTCTATTATGGGAGCGGCGAGTAGCAGGCTTTTTTTTTTTTGCACTCTGTTGCCCGTGAGTCGTCTCCTTTGTTGTAAAAAAAATAAAAAAAAGTTGAGTTCCCAGGGTGTTCACGAGGAGGCTGGCCAGGCACCCCTCAACTCCTGGCAGAGGCTACAACACACTGTGAGAAGGGTGGCACTGAAGGTCAACGCCAGCCACGGTTTGAAGGCCCCGTGTAGTGCGGTGACTATGCCTGATGAACGAGCCTCCCATAACCCACTTAGCCAGTGGGGTACCTCTTTGGCCGAATTCGCTCCAATGTGCTCCGTCCCTGGATAGTTCATCCACAAATTGCTTGGTGTTGAAATTAATGTTTTTAAAGTCTTTCTTTATCCTGTTGTTAATCCTGCACTGAATTTTCTTATATTGGTCAAGGGAAAGATGTCTGGGTTGAAGTCTAGGTTCAACTGACATACATGCACTACCGCCTGGCAGTTTTCCTCAATCGCGTGACAAATATCTTTAATGTGGTTGCAAACAATTGCTGGGTCAGTACTACTTGTGACACTATGGCCTACGAAAGCTATGTTCCACATGATCTGTGATTAGTAAGCACTTATGGCAATAATGATGAGTATCCCACCGCTGCCACCACTGTCATGCCCCGAGACTTTATTTTCTACTTTTCTACTACTCAATAATCCCCACACGTCTTCTGCGTCTATCAAAACACACGAGAAATTAATCAAGACAAGGAGAGGGTATTTGCCAGCTGCCTGGGATTGAACCCGCGACCAGCGTGACGGGAGAGCCACTCGTTACCGAGTCGGCCAAAGAGGTACTCCACTGGCTAAGTGGGTTATGGGCAGGGCCCTCACATGGGGGGGGGGGGGGCATATGCCTGGGGGCGGCAATTCTAGCCTGGACCTGCCGCCCGCAAGGCTGACAAAATAATAATAATAAAAAAAGGTCAAATCTACTAATCAATGTGATCCATCATTATCTTCTGATCTTATCATTCTTATGACAATTATAATAATAACAACCACATTGCAGTCTGAGGAATGCTTTTTCCTATTATTAATGAAAAAATAATTTTTACTCTTTAAAATTAGATTACTGTAATTCTTTGTATTATAATTTACCTAGTTATCGGTTAAGAAAAATGCAGCTTATAATGAACAAGTCAGCGAGATTGATAAAAAGGCTGTCGCCCTATGAAAGAGTGACCCCCTCACTGATTGATTTGCACTGGTTGCCTGTTAGGGCAAGAATTGTGTTCAAAATATGTGTCTTAATGTATCAGGCAATCATGACGGGTAAACCTGAATACCTCAGACAGTTGTTACGGCCAGTCAGATTAGGAACAAATGTGGTTTTAAGACATGTGTCAAATGAACATAGGCTGCATGAACCTCGCTATAACACAGACATTGGGCTTAGAGCTTTTAGTAATTGTGCACCTAGGTTATTTAATAAATTACCAAAAAATGTTAAAGATAGTGTTAATGTAGTTGTATTTAAAAAAAGGCTGAAGACGTGATGCTTATGATATGGAAACTATGCGTATCACTGATAACTTTGTCTTATGATTTGATTTTTCCCAGTTTTTTGTATTATGTTATAAATGTGCATTATTGAGGTGTGTTAGTTTGTTTTGTTTTCATTGTTTGTGGTGCGTTGTCATATAATTGCTCGGCGAAGAATTGCCAGTCATTCTGATTTAGTATTACTAAATTTATTGTATGATCTCATTAGATATTTATATACATTCTATATATTTAGGTATATTTAGTGTAGTATTAAGTGAAAATGATTTACATTTCTAGTATGTAAAGAGAAATTTTAACTCAAAATGATATATATTTTTAGTGTGTTAAGTGTAGTACTAAGTCAAAAGGATATAATCTTATATTATTTTGTATATGAAAGCAGCCTCAGGTATTTATATTCTTTGTACTTCATATTCATATTTTTGCATTCATGTAATATCGGCTGTGAGGGAATATTATCATTCCTCTACAACTCTGATAGTGTGTGTGTGTGTGTGTGTGTGTGCTTCAGAAATCTATATTGTTTACTGTTTTGCAAGATTGTATTTTAATATTGAATAACACTGGAGACCCTATAGAGCACCTTTGGGTGGAATGGGTCCTGTAAACCCAATAAAGAAAGAAATTTCACTTAATTATACGGCACACACAGCAAGAGCATCCTTTATCATGTATACCGGTATCCTATAATCACGTTGCCCAAATTAGGGTCATGGGCAGTAAAGGTGGAGGTGGGAAGTGGTGATGGGGCGAGGCATGTGAGGGCAGGCTATGGGAGGCTCGTTCATCAAGCACAGTCGCCGCACTTCACCTGCACAAGGAGGTCACTGAGCTGCCACTCTCAGAGGATGCAGACAGTACAGGCAGAGGTACTTACAGTGTGCCGCCGCTGTGCCAAAGAAATGTGGCTGTGAAATTTGCCGCCAGACCAAAGGAACGTCACCTCCTTGGTCTTGGTCTTGGTGAGGGTCCGTGCTCCTGCGTCACCATTCACACATTGCAACGAGTCCACTACTTCAAGGCTTTCATACATGTTTGGGGCATTTCAAGGGGTGGTTTAATGGCCCTAGTGGTAGTATGACCCTTCTTCTACACCATGAATGTGAAAGAACACATGAGAACCCGATTGATCTCCTTTTTCGAAATAGTTGGACCAGATCCTTGGCCCAGAGAGCAAAGTGATTGATTGATTGATAGTTTATTGTTGCAGGTAAACAACAAGGGAGAAGGGAGGAACATGCCATCCCAACCCCCAGGCAGGACAGAGTGTGATTATACAACTATTAATACATGTGTAGGTAGCACCATGAAATTAAAGATACAGAGGTGGCACATCCTAAAATAAAGGAGTATGGCAAATGAGAGTTAACGATCGTCATAATCATTCATCTTTAGCAGGTGTCACCACGCCCATGGTTACAGATCTAGGGATAACCTGCGCAGAACGATCTGTCTCACTCTTATTATTATTATTTTTTACAACAAAGGAGGCAGCTCGAGGGCACAAAAAAAGGAAACAATGATAAAAAAAAAAGCCCGCTACTCGCTGCTCCTTCAAAAAAAAAAAAAAAAAAAAATCAAAAGAGGTGGCCGAAGAAGTGGTCAATTTCGGGAGGAGATGTGTCCTGACACGTACAGTCGACGCCAGAGAGTATTGTGTCACGGTTTTGAGAATGTTTAGCCTGGTGGCGGTACCTGGCAACCATACCACGGTGACGCATGCACTGGTGATGTTAGTGACGCGTTTCAGTGTGTATCGTGTGTGTGTGACCGTGAAATTATAATATTGTATAATATTATAGTACCTATATTATAATATAATGTGGTTAGAAATATACCAGATTACATGACTTCAATTTAGAAATGGGATAATGAATGTCTTCTACATGATGATGATGATGATGATGATGGCGAGGTAAAACATCACGAGCAGTCTGAAACACTTTTTCTTATTAAACTTTGAAAATACCGCGTGCAATGCTGTCCTTCACAGAGGCAGGCAGTGACTAATGCTCCTTACCATCAAACAGCAAATAGGCTTGAGGATCTGTTTAGCTCGCAGCCTTAATTCCCGTCACTATAAAGCCTCAAAGACAATTCAGATCATCAAAAATCTAAAATTATTTCTCCGTGAAGATTACGTAATATCGAAGTACTACGTGTGTGTGTGTGTGTGTGTGTGTCGCTGACTAGCTGACCCCTTGTCGCTGATGGACCTATGTCTCCCGTCGCCACCCAGCCTCTCGCCCTCTCTCTCTCTCTCTCTCTCTCTCTCTCTCTCTCTCTCTCTCTCTTATTTTTTTAGGTATTAAAAATTATACGTTTCCACAGCCACTGACGTGACAGCTCAACTGCAGTGCCTGCGGACATAAGGGCTTTAGGGCCCAGGCACACGAGCGACTTCACAATCGCTTGACCACCCCATACAGTACACGAACGACTTAGAAGCGATTTTAAATCGCTCGTGTGTATGGGGTAAAGCGACTCGGCTGGGCAGGCAAGATGTGATACTGTGTGTGTGTGTGTGTGTATATATATATATATATATATATATATATATATATATATATATATATATATATATATATATATATACACACACACACACACACACACACACACACACAGTATCACATCTTGCCTGCCCAGTGTGAGTGCAAGGAGTGATGAGCGAGGACTGACTGACAGGTCACTTCCGGTACCTCGGAAAGGCGACAGGATGTCGCCCGTGTGTGGGGGGGTCCAAGCGATTAATCGCCTTGCACGCGCTTTGTACTTGCGACTGCCCAGCGTGGTCGCTTTACACACCCGCCCGTGTGTTGGGGTAAGCGATTTTCCCATTGAAACCTATGTTATATCAACTACTCGCGACTAGAGGCGATTAAAAATCGCACGACAGAGTCGTCCGTGTGTCTGGGCCCTTAATAGAATACCGCTGCTCCAGCCAAGGCCCGCGGTCGACGACGCCATCATGTGAACGTTTATAGCCTATTATTACGTATTAAAAAAATTGTAAAGAACAAGATCTCGGCTGTCAGGAATTTTTTGTTTTTAGTTAAAAGGCATAACAATCTCCCCTAATAAGTGCAGCATATTTTTAAATGTATCATAGTTTGATAAACAACTTAGAGTTGCTCTTGACTAAATTTGAACGAAACTAAAAGCTCGTGTCAAAATGTAGCGACAGAGCCTAAAGAAAAAAATATTTACTAAGCGTTAGCGACGGGCACTTTTGATAAATATCTATCTTAAAATTATGTAGAGTGCACCGGTGACCACCAATCACCACAACAGTACGATTTCGATAGGATATAATAATTTTCATGTCGCGTGGAGGGGTTGCCAGATGTCGCTTTCTGAACGAAACGTACTGGACAGTGTGTCACTACTCTCTACAGCCGACTGTACCCTCCTCTCGAAAGAGTTCAAGTCGTAGGCAGGAGGAAATACATATGAAGGAAGATTGTTCCAGAGTTTACCAGCGAGAGGGATGAAAGAGTGAAGATGCTGGTTAACTCTTGCATAAGGGGTTTGGACAGTATAGGGATGAGCATTAGTAGAACGTCGTGTGCAGCGGGGCCACGGGAGGGGGGGGAGGCATGCAGTTAGCAAGTTTAGAAAAGCAGTCAGCGTGAAAATAGCGATAGAAGATAGAAAGAGAGGCAACATTGCGACGGAATTTAAGAGGTAGAAAACTATCAGTAGGAGGAGGAGAGCTGATGAGACGAAGAGCCATAGACTCCACTCTGTCCAGAGGAGCTGTGTGGGTGGAGCCCCCCCACACGTGAGATGCATACTCCATACGAGGGCGGACAAGACCCCTGTATATGGATAGCAACTGTGCGGGGGAGAAGAACTGGCGGAGACGATACAGAACGCCTAACCTCCAGGAAGATGATTTAGCGAGAGAGGAGATGTGAAGTTTCCAGTTGAGATTTTGAGTTAAGGATAGACCGAGGATGTTTAGTGTTGAAGATGGTGATAGCTGAGTGTTGTCGAAGAATAGGGGATAGGTGTTTGGAGGATTGTGTCGAGTTGATAGGTGGAAAAATTGAGTTTTTGAGGCATTGAAGGACACAAGGTTCCTTCTGCCCCAATCGGAAATGATAGCAAGGTCTGAGGTTAAGCGTTCTGCAGCCTCCAGTCTGGAGTCGTGTACTTCCTGTTGAAAGGGTCTTCTATTGAAAGAAGTTGAATAATGCAGAGTGGAGTCGTCGGCGTATGAGTGGACAGGACAGTTTGTTATGGAAAGAAGATCATTGATGAATAACAGGAAGAGAGTGGGTGATAGGACAGAGCCCTGTGGAACACCACTGTTGATAGGTTTGGGGGAAGAACAGTGACCGTCTACCACCGTAGAGATAGAACGGCCGGAAAGGAAACTGGAGATAAAGGAACAGAGAGAGGGATAGAATCCGAAAGAGGGCAGTTTAGAAAGCAAAAACTTGTGCCAGACTATATCGAAGGCTTTCGATATGTCTAGCGCAACAGAGAAAGTTTCACCAAAACTGCTAAGAGAGGATGACCAAGAGTCAGTTAAGAGAGCAAGAAGATCGCCAGTAGAACGCCCCTTGCGGAACCCATACTGGCGATCAGATAGAAGGTTAGAAGTGGAAAGGTGCTTTTGAATCTTCCGGTTCAGGATTGATTCAAAAGCTTTAGATAGGCAGGAAAGTAAAGCTATAGGGCGGTAGTTGGAGGGATTGGAACGGTCACCCTTCTTAGGCACAGGCTGTACAAAGGCGTACTTCCAGCAGGAAGGAAAGGTAGATGTTGATAGACAGAGACGAAAGAGTTTGACCAGGCAGGGTGTCAGCACGGAAGCACAGGTTTTAAGGACAATAGGAGGCACTCCATCAGGTCCATAAGCCTTCTGAGAGTTGAGGCCAGAGAGGGCATAGAAAACATCATTTAGAAGAATTTTAATAACAAGCTTAAAGGAGTCAGAGGGGGGATGAGTAGGAGGAATATGCCCAGAATCGTCCAAGGTGGAGTTCTTACAGAAAGTTTGAGCGAAGACTCTTCGCTCAAACGCTGAGAATACGGCCGACAGTCTTTAAGGACAATAGGAGGTACTCCACCAGGTCCATAAGCCTTCTGAGGATTGAAGGCAGAGAGGGCATAGAAAACATCATTTTGAAGAATCTTTATAACAGGCATAAAAGAGTCAGAGGGGGGATGAGTAGGAGGAATATGTCCAGAATCGTTCAGAGTGGAGTTTTTAGAAGAAAAAAAAAGAGAGAAAAGTTCAGCCTTAGAGATAGATGAGACGGCAGTGTTGCCGTCAGGACTGAGGAGTGGAGGGAAAGATGAAGAAGTGAAGTTGGAGGAGATGTTTTTGGCTAGATGCCAGAAGTCACGGGAAGAGTTAGAGAAAGCAAGGGTTTGGCATTTTCTATTAATGAAAGAGTTTTTAGTTAGTCGGAGAATAGATTTGGCACGATTCCAGGCAGAAATGTAAAGTTCATGGGTAGCATTAGTTCGAAGGCTTTTGTGAGCTGCCTCTCTATCTTTGACAGCACGAGAACAAGAGTGATTAAACCAAGGCTTTTTAGCGTGAGTAGAGAAAGTACGTGGAATGTATGCCTCCATTCCAGAGACAATCACCTCTATGATGCGCTCAGCACACACAGAGGGGTCTCACTCCTAGAAGCAATAACCATTCCACGGGAAATCGGAAAAGTACATCCTCAGGTCGTCCCACCGAGCTGAAGCAAAATGTCAGAAGCATCACCTCTTCGGTGGGTCCAGAGGGTGTACAGGAGCGATAGGACAGAATACAGAAGTAAGGTTGTGATCGGAGGAGCCCAACGGAGAGAACAGTTTGACAGAGTAAGCAGAAGGGTTTGAGGTAAGGAAAAGGTCTAGAATGTTGGGCCTGTCTCCAAGACGGTCGGGAATACGTGTGGGATGCTGGACCAACTGCTCTAGATCGTTGAGGATAGCAAAGTTGTAGGCTTGTTCACCAGGCTGGTCAGTGTAAGAGGATGAAAGCCAAAGCTGGTGGTGAACATTGAAATCTCCTAGGATGGAGATTTCAGCGAAGGGAGAGTGGGTCAAGATGTGCTCCACTTTAGAATTCAAATAGTCAAAGAATTTTACATAGTTGGTAGAGTTAGGTGAGAGATAAACAGCACAGATGTATTTAGTAATAGAATGACAGTGAAGTCTTAACCAGATGGTGGAAAATTCAGAAGAGTCAAGGTCGTGGGCACGAGAGCAAGTGATGTCGTTGCGCACGTAGGCGCAACATCCAGCTTTGGATTGAAATTTAGGATAGAGATAGTAGGAGGGAACAGAGTAGAGATTGCTGTCAGTAGCCTCAGAAACCTGTGTTTCGGTAAGGAAGAGAAGGTGAGGTTTAGAGGAGGAGAGATGATGTTCCACAGAATGAAAATTAGAGCGAAGACCGCGAATGTTGCAGAAATTGAGAAGAAAGAGGTTCGAGGAGTTATCAAGACACCTCTCGGGTCGGCAGCCAGAAGGGGAGTCCTCCCTGGGGGAATTTGTGGTCCCCCCCCCCAGGCGGGGACTCCGAGGCTTGGTGCATGTGCGCCATTTTGAAATTTTAATTTTGGGAAAAGGTGTATATGTTGTGAGAATGTAGTGTGGTGTAGATAAAGAGAGGATCTGTCTTTAGAGAGCATGCTGAACTACTCTCCGGTGTTGGTGAGCCAATAGGGAAACGGTTAGTGAGGACATGGGAAGGGTCTTTGGAGGGCTTCAGCTCCCTTCTCACCTCCCATATATACCTCACCGGGAGTGGCTTGCGCCCGTTCGGTAGGTGTCTTCCTACCTACTCCAGCTAGATAGATAGATAGATAGAGAGATAGATATAGATATAGATATAGATATATAGATATATAGATAGATAGATAGATATAGATATATAGATATAGATAGATAGATAGATAGATAGATAGATATAGATAGATAGATTGAATTTTTCTGCGTCCAGTATTACTGCAAGCGCAGGGATCCCGTACAGCTTGAGGATTCGGGTTAGATCGCTAGGGTAAATTTATTATTTTTTATACATTCATGCATTGATACATACATATACATACATTGTACATTTTAGAAGTTTGTTGGTAGCATATAAGTACAACATAAATCTGGGGGATTTAAATAATCTTAAAAGTACTAATTTGATTTTACTTGAGCGAACATTACTTTTAAAATCTTGTTCATTTCTGTAATTTGGACTGCAAAAATATACCCTCGATACAACACTACTTACTCTAGAACTACATGTTCTGATAAAAAAAGTAATATACTGGCAAGGAAAAAAAATGTTATATTCAAATAACATGTATAACCTTCATTTATACAGGCTGCTGCTGTAATACATATTTTTACATGATACATGGAAACTGGGTCAGGAATTTTATGAATATAAAATAAGAAATAACTTGATGAATTAGATTAGTTACTGTTAACAACAATACATTGAAACTGGTTTACCTCAAATTTATGAGTCTGTTCTTACGTGCAAATTCATCAAGGACTTCATGATCAAGATTTGTGTCACAAGAGACAAAGTAAGGCTAGTCCATTTAAACGACGTTCACTCATTGCGTTCCTAAGGTATGTTTTAAGCAATTTAAGGGCACTAAACGATCGCTCATTGGTGGAAGTGCTAACAGGTAGGGTTGAAAAATTGCAATAAGGTGGAAAATTTTGGATATGTGCCCAATTTTTTGGTACATGCCAATGTCTCAACAACTTGCTTTGACCTTTCACGAGATTCACGACGCTTCCAATAACTCTGCCCCCGTAGATATTCATATTCAACGAGATCTGCATCTCCATCAAGAAATTCTCCATAAAATTCAACTGCCTCCTTCAGTTCACTAAAATCAGTATCAACTGAAAGAGAGGGAACAAGATTTCCCAACAAAAAACTCCTAATGTGTTCAGATGCAAACCTTTCCCTGAGTTGTGCTATAGCAGTGTCCGAAAATGGGAGAAAAATAGCTCTTCGATAGTACTCCTATGGAGTTGGTGTTGGAGGGTAAGCCTTAATTATGTTTCTGATGACCACTGATTGTTCAAGGCTTCTGGATGATATCTCCGTACCTTTCCTCAGCTTGGGCAAAAAGTTGGTTTAACTTATTTCCATCACGATAGGACTGAAATCCATCTACGCAGCTCTGTGCAGCTACACTTCCATGAGCACCCATCAGTTCTTGTTGTGACCCCTGCAGCTTTTCTGGCAAGGGTTTAGTGACACTTAGAACTGAGGCGAGCACTTCCAAATTCATAAGGAAACCTGGGTCACTTATTGCTTTAGATTAGCCTTAGCTGCTGATTCTTGACCTAACGTGTTTTGCAGTAATTATTCTTAATCATTATTTCATTATTTACCTACCTGATTAACTGAATTATCCGGGGCATCAGCCGAGTCAGTGGTGACTTTCTTACACCAGATGGAGTACGTACGTGAAGCGTTTTCTGGCGTTTTGTGACCAAGGAGGAAATACGTAAAGAATGGAAAGGCACAAATCCCAAGCCTGCGTGAATTCAAGAAATGACACACGCTATAGAAAAAAGTGCCAGATAAACAGAAAATGAAGTCAATTAATCATAATTTTCAGAAATTTGGAATTTGTGGTCAGAAAATATTATACGGATAACATGAGTAGGCTACGGCCACGTGAGCCTACGTCGTCAATGAATGTTTCTCAAAATAGATCACCTGCTCTTATCCAACTCAGCAGCTCCATTGTTCAAGTGCTGAACACACAATAGTTACTCAGCCACTCTACACTGTCCACGGTCAAGCACAAAACGGTCACTAAAGGTGGTAATATAGCGGCAAAGGTCGACCTTACAGGTCCCATACGCGTCTCGCGTCGCCTGCCACTCTCCCCGTTATAATACAGAATCATATTACATACTCACCACTGTCACCAGACAAATTCACTTGGTGCCTCTACAGTATAATTATATAGTCCTCCAATCACTTTGACTGCACCTTACACCTAAAATCAAGTAAATCTGAGAGGCAAGAAGGAGAGAAGGCACACTTACGACTTTCGTGCTCTCTCTCTCTCTGCCAGAGCCATCCCAATCTCGTATTCCTCTTCTTCCTGTCTCCCCGCTCCCGCTACAAACACCCCTCCGCCGCTTTCAGTTGACAGCTTGACATCACACTCGACACACAATTTTATGAACCCATCATTTAACACCTTACTTGTTTTCACTCAGAGCACACCTTATATTCTACCATTAACTCAAAACAAAACCAAAGGGGAAATAACTCGGTCAGTCGGTGTCACCGAGCTCTCAACTCCACACACACACACACACACACACACACACACACACACACATTCGTAATCGTAATATACATATTCCTATTATTTCCTGTAGCATTTATTTATTCATTATTATTTTTCTTTGCAAAAAGAGGGGCCATGGCCCCCCCCCCCCCTCGGTACGCCACTGTCGGTGAGCTGGCTAAACAGGACCAGGCCGGTTGACAGGGGCACGCTACGTGGAAATCCTCGATGAGATTTTTTTGGAGTCCGTGAGAATATTACTATTCTTCCCTGAGGGGGTTCCATTTTACTTGTTGCAGGATAATAGTCATGTTCATAATTGCCAAGTAGTTTGAAACTGGTTCCAGAGGCACCGAGAAATCACCCTTCTGCCACATCCTCCCCATCACCCGACCTTAACCCCCTACTTAATGCTACCACCTGGGATTTTTCAGTTACCGCCGAGTGGCTTAAGACTACCCACATGCTGTCCTGGACCACCCATCAACCCGGACTCTTGAGGAAACCGTCCAAGTGAATCAAGAACGATCTACGGGGGAGGGGGGGGGGGCAGCATGAGCCAAGAGAAAAGCCGCTTTGGTAGAAACCGGCACCGCTAGTGACACGCCTCGAAATAGACTTAAGTGTAATTAATATTTGCAGGGGTGCATACGGTGTAGTTAACGTTTGCAGGGGGAGCATATACAAATTGTTAAATAAATACCTCTCTCCCATATATCGTATACTTAACCGAGCTCTCACAGTATGTAGTTTACTATTAATTTTGGTAGACATTTTAATTTTATATACATTTACTGCCAAATATACTCTTAAACTACCACCTTGAATAGGCTGTGACGTCACCCACAGCATTTAAACTGACTGATAGTTCTGAAGCGGAATGGGTTACAAAATTATTTTATTCACTCTAATTCTATAGAAGATTCCGCGGCGTCGTTGCTTCTTTTTCTATATTGTATCTATATTTCCATGCTAACTGCTCTCCTAAACATGCTACCTATGTATGCCTTCCCTCTTCCCGCGACTCCGCTGCACACGAAATTCTTTTTTTTTTTTTTTTTACAACAGATGGTGTTCCACAGAATGAAAATTAGAACGACGACCGCGAATGTTTCAGAAATTGATAAGGAGGAGGTTCGAGGAGTTATCAGGACACCTCTCAAGTCGGCAGCCAGAAGGGGAGTCCTCCCTGGGGGAATTTATGGTCCCCCCCCAAGCGGGGACTCCGAGGCGGTGTTTTCATTAGCCATTTTGAATTTTGAATTTTGGGAAAAGGTGTGTGTGTTGTGTGAATGTAGTGTGGTGTAGAAAGAGAGAGGAACTGTCTTTAGAGAGAATGCTGAACTGCTCTCTGGTGTTGATGAGACAAAAGGGAAACGGCTAGTGAGGACATGGGAAGGGTCTTTCAAGGGCTTCAGCACCCTCCTCGCTTCCCATATATCCTCACCGGGAGTAGCTCACGCCCGTTCGGTAGGTGTCTTCCTACCTACTCCTCCACTCTGGTCTCGCTCATCCGCATACTATCCTACTTCCCTGCGCAAGACTTGACCAGCATATTCATTCTTTTATCCCTTCCGCTAGTAAACTATGGAACAACCTTCCTTCGTCTGTATTTCCTGCTGCCTACCACTTGAACTCTTTTAAGAGGAGAGTATCAAGGCACCTCTCCACCCGACGATGACTTCTTCAGGCCTCTCGTTCTGTTTTCTTCTGTTGGAGCGGATATTTTGTTGTTGTTGTTGTTGTTGCTCTTGAGCTACCTCCCTTGCTGAAAAAAAAAAAAAAAAAATCAAACGCCGAAATTGATGTGTTTTTTTTTTTATTATTTGCCCCTGAGCTTCCCTTGCTTTAAAACAAACAAAAAGCTTCCCTTGCTTTAAAACAAACAAACAAAAAAGAAACTACATGGACCACCGTGTTCGCCTCCGAGAGCCAAGAGGTGGTAGAGGAGGGCCCTTCTCCCTTCGGGATGCACCAGTCCCGCCGGCACCCTGCACTAGTGGGAGGCTCACCGTATGCGAATGCACAGAGGGAACCCACTGCGTAGTTGGGCCCCTCCAGCACAATTAGGTTGGGATTGCAAGCAGAGCTTCGATCCTGACCTCTACCTTTTATTTAGATTTCTTTCCTAGTTAAGTTTTACCGGAAGGAGTTGCAAACTTAAACCCAACCACTCCAGATTAGGGATTGGACAGACTGCCCTCAGCAGGGGTAGAACAACCCGTTTCAGGGTAATTTCACCAGCTGGTAATGTAACTTTTAGTGCTCCAATATAAGCAATAAAGGGTTTGTGAAAAAAGATAAGTTGATGAATAGGACAAAGTAAGCAGATATGGGCCAAATGTGGTACAAACATTAAAGCCCTTAATGGTATAAAGCTTTTCTTGTGATAATAAAACGAACTTATAGAGAAGCAGTCTTTTATTTGATGTGACTAGCACAGTGGCTGTCGAGGACTTGGCTGTTTTCTCTTATCTCCACAGATCATCAAGAGGTTACTGAGGTCTATGGTGTTGGAAAGGCCGTCCTGCACCAGCCAGTCTTTAAGCAGCACTTCTTCTGCCTGCTGCTCGTCCTCAGCCCATACGGTCACATCAGAGCCCATCACTATATGACTCTTGTCCGGCAGCGGGAGAAGCATGGTGGCCCAAACGTCGTAGGCGGGGTTATCCTGTGTGTGAGGATACAAATACTTATAAGAGATTAATTTTCCTTTTTATAGGAACATTACAGTTATGCCCTGATTCGTGCTAAATCTCTTCTTCGACTTACCAAAGAAATTCCTTCATGAATAGAATGTCAAAATTAGTTTTAAGAATTTTCTGGCATCTAGCTAAACATATATCTAACAAACTTTAACTTCCCCACCGCCTCTCAAAGCCGATGACTCAACAGCTGTCAAATCTTGACGACTAGGTCATATTCCTCCTACTCACCCCACTCCAATCTGCTATGCCTTTGCCTGCTATTAAGTCTTAAGAATGATGATTTACATGCCGCTCTGGCTTAAACCTGGCTTAGATGACCTAAGGATCCAGTATAGTGCCTCCTATGGTCCTTATCTGCCTCCTTGCTGATACACTGCCTGATCAAACTTTTGCGTTTCATTCGGAATCTATCTTTTCTTCCATCATCCACTTCTAGCAAAGTAACACGTCTAGTTATTTTAAATTGATTTCCAAAAGCTTTGTTTTCTTGCCTTCCTAAAGCTTTTACAACAACCCTTTACAGGAAAGTACTTAGGATCTATCAGCTCTTGACTCTCTCTAACCACCAGTTCCAATTCTGCAAGGGGCGTTCTGCTAGTGAGCTTCTTGTCTTGTCAACTGACTCCTGGCCATCCTCTTTTAGCCGCCTCAGTGAAACATTTGTTGTTGCTTTTGAGTCTCTCAAATCTGTCCTTAATAAACTAACTTTTTACGGTTTCTATCCCTCTCACTGAAGTGTTTCCCCCAGTTTCCTTTCGGGCCGATCAATCTCTGTTGTGGTAGAAACCTCAGGGCTCCCACTTTATATTTTAATCATTAATGATCTTTACAAAACCAGCTGTCTTATCCACTCCTTCGCCGATGACACAACTCTGGGCTACCCAACATAACCACCTGAAACATATTTATAGGACTCAATGTCTGAACGCTGTAGAATGTTTAACCTCTGACCTTGCTATCATTTCCGAATCGGCAGAAGAAACTTGGTGTTTTTCATTGCCACAAAAACTTAATTTTTTCACTTGTCAATTCGATACAATCTTCCAGACTTTTTATTTATCATGATAACATTTAACTGTCCCCTTCTACATCAACATTTTCGGTCCGTTTTTACCTTAAATCTAATCTGGAAATTTCGTATCTCATTTCTTGCTAAATCAGTTTCCTCGAGGTTAGGCGTTCTTTATCGTCTCCACCATTTTTTTCTTCCTCCAGGTGGTCTCCATATACAGGGGCCTTGTTCGCCCTCGAATGGAATATACATCTCGTACGTGGAAGCCTGGGGCATTGGGGGTATTCCCTTTACAACAAAGTAGCGCCAATTGCTTTTCGGCTCATCAACTTCACACCCTTTACTGAGAGTCTTCTGCCTCTTTAATGCCTATACTATATCGTTAGGTCATGCTGACTGCTTTTCTAAACTTGTTAACTGCCAACCTCTAACCATCCCGCTGTCCTGCAGCACATGATCTACTCTTCCTCATCTCTATGCTATCCCAATCCCTCATCAAAAACTCAACCACCATCTTTACTCTTTCAAACCTTTCGCATTTAAATTCTGATAAACAGCCTTTCTTTATCTGCACTTCCTTCAGCCAACGACTTGAATTCTTTTAAGAGAAGAGAGTCAAGGCACTTACTTCTATCCGAAAGTGACCCTCTAATCTGGCCACTCACTTTCATTACTTTCATTATCCTTTACAGGAGCAGCGCTTAATTAACGTGCGTTTATATTTTTTGCCTTTGAGCTGCTTCCATTACAGTAAAAATGTGGCAAATAAAGGACAAAATTAATACAAAATGCTCGCAGTTAACAATCGAAAAAAAAAAAAAATTAAGTTAGTTATTCTGATGTTCGTTCCTTTATTGTAGGACTTTAATTTATAGGAGGAAATAAATAAATACAGAGGAAGGAGGTTGCAGAACATAAAACTGAGGGATGAAATGATAAAGTTACCGGTTGGCACTTACATTAGGAAGACATACGATATAGCAGTATAGGGATTGACGCAGAATAGAAACTTCAGTACAGCCGTCATGGAAATGATGGAATCATCAAGTTAGCAAGTTCAGAAGAGCAGTTAGCACGAAAAATGCGGAAAAAGCTTGAAAATAATGTAACATTCAGACAGACTGTAGGAGGCTGAATATGGTCAGTTATGATGCTCTATTAATTGCAGTGTTAATTTCTGATAGAAAATTTATCTTAAATTGTTTAACAGGTAATTATTTCTATAATAGCTAACCTACGTATACTCAACAACGTTGTCTCCCAATACGTAAATTAGGACCGTAGCTTGGCTCCCGCCACCGTTAACCAAGCATCTGCTCCCAAAGTGCAGTGCTTCCAGCCTCTTGATGCTCAAAAATATAATACCTACATTATGGGGAAACCATCATGCTTTGCTAATAGTATTTCGCACCCTCTATGTTTTTCATTTCTAGTTTGTTTTACATTTTGCTCCCCCAAAAGGTTGTATATGCTTTCTTTAATTACTATATTTTATACTAATTGCTCTGTTGAACTTGCAAAATGCACACCCTCGCGAGTCGTCGCTGAATATCAAAATCTACTCAAGCTCATCCCTACTAATTATCACTTTTTAAATTAGCTGGTACGGAGTATTATTTCCTTATCTTTCTTAAATGTATTGGCCTATTCTTTTTTAGGTTAAGAAGCTAAACTTCTACACTGAAATCTGTCCGTTTAAACTTTCCGTAAAAGAAGTAAAACTTCCACCAAAGGAAAACACTTACCACAAAATGATACGTGAGTGGTGACGTTAGGTTGCCAAACATATACTTTGGAAAGTCCAGCAGAGCATTGCCGTTCACCAGCACTTCTTCTAACAAATGATTTTCGGTCATCACGGGAAGACTTACGAACATGTTCCAGTACAGATGAAGTTTTCGTAGTTTCGTTAGAGGCTCCAGGCTATTTAGAGGCATGTCACTCAGGTGGTTCAGGTGGAGATCCAGCACTTGCAAGTTCACCTGAGGATGCATTAAGGAGGCATGAGGACTCGATGCTGTGCCAAGAAATGATTGCAAAACTACACACGCATCCTATTCCGATTTTTTTATATATAATCTTACATTAACAGTCAGCTTAAGGAAAAAAATAACTAAGCGCTGCACCTCTAAGAGGAAATAGAATAGAGTGGCCAAATAAAAGGGTCAATTTTGGATACAGCGGTGTCCTGCCACTCATCTCTTGAAAGAGGTCAAAATCGTCGGCAGAATGAAATACATATTCAGGAAAACTGTTCCTGAGCATACCAGCAAAAGCGCCGAAAGGATGAAGATGCAGGTTAATTCTTACACAAGATATTTTGACAGCATAGGGGTCAGGTAGATTAGAATGCCGTGTGCAGAGGGGCCGTGGGAGAGGTTGAGGCATGCAGTCTGGATGTTCAGAAGAGCAGTTAAAATGAAAATGCCAATAGGAGATGGGCAACGTTGCAGCAGAATTTAATAGGAAGACTACCAGTACGAGCAGCGGAGTTGATGAGATGAAGTGCCCTTGGCTCTACCTGGCTGCCTAAAAGGTGTGTGTGTGTGTGTGTGTGTGTGTGTGTGTGTGTGTGTGTGTGTGTTTAAACTCCTTAAACACATGAGACGCATATTTTATACGCAGACAAGGATGTGGATAACATCTGGGAGGGGGGGCAAGACGATACCGAACGCGGGTAGACCGTGGCTGAGTGGATAGCGTGACGGCTCCGCCTCCAGGACGGCGCTGGTTCGCGCTCCGCCCGGTGACACAAGCCGGGATTTTTCAGTCCCCGCCCACTGAGTTTTTAAGGCACTGACAGAAACTAAGTTACTTCTGCCCCGTTCAGAAATGATTGCAGGGTCAGGGATCAAGGGTTATGTAGTGTGTAGCTTGGAGTCCTTTAATTCTTGTTGGGAGGATCTAGTATTAAAAGATTGATTGATTAAGTTGTAGGGTTCTGGCGCCGCAACTGTAGTGGTCATATGGCTCCGAATATACTACACCTCGTTTATAATCGTAAATTTATATTAAAAGAAAACCGTAAAATTATAAAAGCTGAGGTGCATAATAAAAATCTAAAAACAATATAAAAGTGACTACCATAGACAGTATAACTACAGGATATGGAGGATACCAACATCCTGTAGGTGGTCGATGACTTCATGTCCCGGGGAGAGTGCGTTCTCCCCCAGCACCACAGAGAGAGAGAGAGAGAGAGAGAGAGAGAGAGAGAGAGAGAGAGAGAGAGAGAGAGAGAGAGAGAGAGAGAGAGAGAGAGAGAGAGAGAGAGAGAGAGAGAGAGAGAGAGAGAGAGAGAGAGAGAGAGAGAGAGAGAGAGAGAGAGAGAGAGAGAGAGAGAGAGAGAGAGAGAGAGAGAGAGAGAGAGAGAGAGAGAGAGAGAGAGAGAGAGAGAGAGAGAGAGAGAGAGAGAGAGAGAGAGAGAGAGAGAGAGAGAGAGAGAGAGAGAGAGAGAGAGAGAGAGAGAGAGAGAGAGAGAGAGAGAGAGAGAGAGAGAGAGAGAGAGAGAGAGAGAGAGAGAGAGAGAGAGAGAGAGAGAGAGAGAGAGAGAGAGAGAGAGAGAGAGAGAGAGAGAGAGAGAGAGAGAGAGAGAGAGAGAGAGAGAGAGAGAGAGAGAGAGAGAGAGAGAGAGAGAGAGAGAGAGAGAGAGAGAGAGAGAGAGAGAGAGAGAGAGAGAGAGAGAGAGAGAGAGAGAGAGACTCCCATCTCCACCCCGACACCGGGAGAGGTACCGCTCTCGCAGGTCCCCCAGATTGGGGCACTCGACCAGCAAGTGCCGAACAGTCAGGAGGACCAAGCAGTCATCACAGTAGGGCTGAACTCCCCGGGACATGGAGAAGCCATGTCTGTACCTAGTGTGACCCACCCTAAGGCTGGCCAGGACATTATCTCTCTTATGACTCCTTTTATGGGAATACGACCAAGGACGCACAGCCCTGGTCGTGACTTCCCCCATCTTTGTCGTGGCAATCACAGCCGCCCACCTGCGCTGCCACACCCTCTGGAGTGCACACTGCACGGTGGGATGCAAGTCACTAAATGGAAGAGCGCACTGTGAGGGAGGACGAGAAGCAGCGGCCCGCGCCACCTCATCGGCCTCCTCATTATCACACACAGACGTGGGTAGGTACCCAACAAAAGGTCACCTCATGCCCACGACTTTTGAATAGGACTAGCCAGCAAAAAATGTCTATAACAATAATGAGGGTGCTTGTAAAATCTTCTAAGGCAGATAATGCTGCGAGCGAGTCGCTAAAGATATATAGTAAAACGTCACACCGGAAGGCTAAAAATTACATACATTGCTAAAAGAATTGCAGAGAGTTCTTCAGTAAAAACAGATGCAAGGGCGGGATGGTTCCCAGAACGGGGAAAACTCTGGAAAGACGGCTTTAAATCCAACGCCAGCACTGGATTTGAGCAGTTTGTGAATACAGGTGTAAAAGTGTCATGAAATGTTGCGTGCGAGAGTAACCACTGCCGGGCAATCCTCTCTGACACATCCGCCTTACTGAAAGGAAAGTACCGGCAGAACTGTACGTCTGGAAATTCCCACGGTGCGATGGGAGGTAATTGGTGTGTAGCTAATGGGCAGTATGGTAGTGAGAGGTCCCCAATAACATTCCGGACACAGAAACCAAAGGGGCGAGGTAGGAGAGGTTTGTTTCCATGTATTATTATATTTAGATTGATGTCTAAGGCAACGATGTAGGCATGGTTGTTGGGTTGGCGTTGTAGTATGTACCAGTACTTAATTAAGAGTCCATCTCTATGCAAGTCCAAGGGTGGCACTCCAGCGTCAACTAAGAGACTTGATATGGGGGATGATCTAAAGGCGCCTGTTGACAGTCGGACTGCTGAATGGACTTAGTGGTAGACTTTGGTGAAGAGTTCATGGAGGAAAGATAAAGCGCTTACTGCTGATAAAAATAAACTCCTTTCCAACAAAGTGCCATTCTGAGGATCCCCAGCAGGAGGGTTAAGTCAGATTACCGGCAGAGGGGCAAAACTTGGAACTGCAGGGGTCCGACCACGCCTCCTAATGTTGATTAGCTCGCAGCAATTTGTAGTAAATAATGAACTATTCTACATGCCTGATATGGTGCTGTATCAATATATAGTCATGAGTGATATATGTAAATCATCAAAATTCAAAAAGGAATATTGACCGATAAAGGCAACACAAAATTATTATTATTACTTTTTTTTTTACAACAAAGGAAACAGCTCAAGGGCACAAAAAAGTAAACAACAATAGAAAAAAAGCCCGCTACTCGCTGCTTACAAAAAGATTCTAAAGAGGTGGCCGAAAGAGAGGTCAATTTCGGGAGGAGAGGTGTCCTGATACCCTTCTCTTGAAAGAGTTCAAGTCGTAGGCAGGAGGAAATACAGAAGAAAGAAGATTGTTCCAGAGTTTACCAGCGTGAGGGATGAAAGAGTGAAGATGCTGGTTAACTCTTGCATATGGGGTTTGGACAGTATAGGGATGAGCATGAGTAGAAAGTCGCGTGCAGCGGGGCCGCGGGAGGGGGGGAGGCATGCAGTTAGCAAGTTCAGAAGAGCAGTCAGCGTGGAAATATCGATAGAAGATAGAAAGAGAGGCAAGATGGCGGCGGAAATTAAGAGGTAGAAGACTATCAGTAAGAGGAGGAGAGCTGATGAGACGAAGAGCCTTAGACTCCACTCTGTCTAAGAGAGCTGTGTGAGTGGAGCCCCCCCACACGTGAGATGCATACTCCATACGAGGGCGGACAATGCCCCTGTATATGGATAGCAACTGTGCGGGGGAGAAGAACTGGCGGAGACGATACAGAACGCCCAACCTCGAGGAAGCTGATTTAGTGAGAGAGGAGATGTGAAGTTTCCAGTTAAGATTTTGAGTTAAGGATAGACCGAGGATGTTTAGTGTTGAAGATGGTGACAGCTGAGTGTTGTCGAAGAATAGGGGATAGGTGTTTGGAAGATTGTGTCGAGTTGATCGGTGGAGAAATTGGGTTTTTGAGGCATTGAAGGACACAAGGTTCCTTTTACCCCAATCGGAAATGATAGTAAGGTCTGAGGTTAAGCGTTCTGCAGCCTCCAGCCTGGAGTCATGTAATTCCTGTTGAGAGGGTCTTCTGTTGAAAGAAGTTGAATAATGTAGAGTGGAGTCATCAGCGTATGAGTGGATAGGACAGTTTGTTATGGAAAGAAGATCATTGATGAATAACAGGAAGAGAGTGGGTGATAGGACAGAGCCCTGTGGAACACCACTGTTAATAGGTTTATGAGAAGAACAGTGACCGTCTACCACAGCAGAGATAGAACGGCCGGAAAGGAAACTGGAGATAAAGGAACAGAGAGAAGGATAGAATCCGAAAGAGGGCAGTTAAGAAAGCAAAGACTTGTGCCAGACTCTATCGAAGGCTTTCGATATGTCTAGTGCAACTGAGAAAGTTTCACCGAAACGGCTAAGAGAGGATGACCAAGAATCAGTTAAGAGAGCAAGAAGATCACCAGTAGAACGCCCCTTGCGGAACCCATACTGGCGATCAGATAGAAGGTTAGAAGTGGAAAGGTGCTTTTGAATCTTCCGGTTAAGGATTGATTCAAAAGCTTTAGATAGACAGGAAAGTAAAGCTATAGGGCGGTAGTTTGAGGGATTGGAACGGTCACCCTTCTTAGGCACAGGCTGTACGAAGGCGTACTTCCAGCAGGAAGGAAAAGTAGATGTTGATAGGCAGAGGCGAAAGAGTTTGACCAGGCAGGGTGTCAGCACGGAAGCACAGTTTTTAAGGACAATAGGAGGCACTCCTTCAGGTCCATAAGCCTTCTGAGAGTTGAGGCCAGAGAGGGCATAGAAGACATCATTAGGAAGAATCTTAATAACAGGCATAAAGGAGTCAGAGTGGGGATGAGTAAAAGGAATATGCCCAGAATCGTTCAGAGTGGAGTTGTTACAGAAAGTTTGAGCGAAGAGTTCAGCCTTAGAGATGGAAGAGACGGCAGTGCTGGCGTCTGGGTTAAGAAGAGGCGGGAAAGAGGAAGAAATGAAACTGGAGGAGATATTTTTGGCTAAGTGCCAGAAGTCTGTGGAAGAATTAGAGAAAGCAATGTGTTGATATTTGCTATGGATAAGGGAGTTTTTGGCAAGTCGAAGAATAGATTTGGCACGATTCCGGGCGGAAATGTAAAGGTCATGGTTAGCGGAAGTTCGAAGGCTCTGGTACCTTTTGTGAGCTGCGTTTCTATCTTTGACAGCACGAGAACGAGCGTGATTAAACCAAGGCTTTTTAGCATGGATAGTAGAGAAAGTACGTGGAATGTATGCCTCCATTCTTGAGACAATCACCTCTGTGAAGCGCAGGGCACACACAGAGGGGTCTCTATCCTGGAAGCAGTAATCATTCCACGGGAAATCGGAAAAGTACATCCTCAGGTCGTCCCACCGAGCTGAAGCAAAATGCCAGAAGCATCGCCTCTTCGGTGGGTCCAGAGGGTGTACAGGAGCGATAGGACAGAATACATAAATAAGGTTGTGATCGGAGGAGCCCAACGGAGAGAACAGTTTGACAGAGTAAGCAGAAGGGTTAGAGGTAAGGAAGAGGTCTAGTATGTTGGGCCTGTCTCCAAGACGGTCGGGAATACGTGTAGGGTACTGAACCAACTGCTCTAGGTCATTGAGGAGAGCAAAGTTGTAGGCTTGTTCACCAGGCTGGTCAGTGAAAGAGGATGAAAGCCAAAGCTGGTGGTGAACATTGAAATCTCTTAGGATGGAGATTTCAGCGAAGGGAGAGTGGGTCAAGATGTGCTCCACTTTAGAGTTCAGGTAGTCAAAGAATTTTACATAGTTAGTAGAGTTAGGTGAAAGATAAATAGCACAGATGTATTTAGTAATAGAATGACAATGAAGTCTTAGCCAGATGGTGGAAAATTTAGAAGAGTCAAGGTCGTGGGCACGAGAGCAAGTGATGTCGTTGCGTACGTAGGCGCAACATCCAGCTTTGGATTGAAATTTAGGATAGAGATAGTAGGAAGGAACAGAGTAGAAATTGCTGTCAGTATAGCCTCAGAAATCTGTGTTTCGGTGAGGAAGAGAAGGTGGGGTTTAGAGGAGGAGAGATGATGTTCCACAGAATGAAAATTAGAACGAAGACCGCGAATGTTGCAGAAATTGATAAGAAAAAGGTTCGAGGAGTTATCAAAACAACTCTCAGGTCGGCAGCCAGAAGGGAAGTCCTCCCTGGGGGAATTTGTGGTCCCCCCCCCCAGGCGGGGACTCCGAGGCACTGTTGTTGCACGCCATTTTGAATTTTGAATTTTGGGAAAAGGTGTGTGTGTTGTGTGAATGTAGTGTGGTGTGGATTAAAGGCCATTATCGAAATTTGTTTTGAATAAAAATATTGACAAAAAATGAAAATAAATATATTTACTTTAAAGTTTCGGAGATTAATAATAAGTAGAGGATAAATAAACGTAAATAAAGTTTTTTTCAAAAGGTGAAACAGGAGGAAGTAAAGGTGCGTAAGCGCATAATGGCGCGATGGCTCGACATTTAGCGTCATTCAGCCACGACAGTTGATGGCGTATTGGGAATTTTGTGAAACCCATTATCTACCGCCATTATATATTCACATGTAAAAGCACTTGTCATGGCAAATGATAAGGCCAGTGAAACTTTTAAAACTGAATGACGTCGTGATGTCGTGACACAGACGCCTAGACGCATGCACTTAGGCACTGAGTATGAAGAAAATCATAAACCACACTATCCTGAAATTTAAAAGTCTCGCCTGCAAATACTGCTTTATTATATTTTTCTTCTGAACCTCAGCTCACCCTTACACACACAAGACGTTGTTTTGGATACTAACCAAATTTTTTATGTTAAAGGTCGAAGCGACATAAAAATTATTATCACCGAGGTACAGTTGAGAAAGCTCCCTCAGGTTCCACACTTCGGAGGGAAGAAAGCCGAGGCGGTTGCTTGCCAAGTCCAGAAACTCCAGTGAGCTGAGCCCTGAAACATAGCAGAGGGATGAGGAAGGGGAAAGGTAAGAGTTTTAGTCTTAGCAAAACATGTGAGGGATGAGGAAGGGGAAAGATAATTGCTTTAGTGTTAGCAAAACATGGTCGAGGAAAGGGGAAGGGTTTTAGTCTTAGCGGCATCCTTATGTGTATCATATTAAGGCAAAGAGGAAAACAAGGATAAAGAATGAAAGTAATTTCCACAACACAGCTGTTATGAAAAGAATAAAGATTATGCGAAAAGGATGAACAATTTTGATGAGTTATCATGCTATTTGTTTCTCGAGTTAGTCTGAGAAATGGGTAGCATATGGGAAGAAGGCTTTTTCAGAGTTTACCTGTGAAAGGAATAGAAGTGAAGATACTGAACAACTCCATCTTTACGAAGCTGAACACCAGAGATGACCTTGAGTATTAAGTGCAAAATGGCTTGTTTAGCAGTCACGCAGACAAGAACGAACGGAAATAAGTCTTTCAAACATTCTTACAATTATCAACCCACTAGAAGAATATAGGCATCCCATAGTGTGTTACGATACTCGCATCATTAGGCGAGGTAATTAACGGGTAGAATGCGCAAGGAGGCGCGTCGCTTCACTTATCCTCCAATTCCATCCCAGACGATCAACCCTTGCAAGCCTCCACACAGCTGTCCTTCCCATTCTAAGCTCACTCAAGGATCGATCAACTTGCCCCATCAATGCGTTACGTGAGCATCCCCTTGGTCTCCCCAACTAACGGTTGTCTCGTACAGAAACAATCTAATTAGCAGGATTGGCGCCCAGGAGATGCGCTACGTGCCCACATAGTCGGAGTTGGCGTTCACGGACTAAGCTGGTAACAGCCGTCGATTCAGTTTCCCGGAGTAATCGCTGGGTCGACACGAAGTCATTCCAGCGACACCCCATGACCGTGCAAAAGCACTTGGTACCAAAGGTATCAACAAGCCTCTCCAAGTCTCTATTCTGGTCAAAATCTCACAACCATATACCACACCAGAACAAAAGTGACTTAAGATTTGAATATTTTTCCACCTGCATAGATATCAACAACGCCATATTTTCGTACTGAACGAGCCCATAACACTATGGAAGGCCAATCGGTCGGGTGACTTCCTGGTAAGACACACCATTGTTCAGGTACCAAGGTATGTGAATTTTTTGGTAACAGTGTCATCACATGCAAGAAGACTCATCCGACAAGCTTCCAAAAGACTTGACCTTGAATTTGGCCCAGAAGACCTTCAGTCTCAGTGGCTCCTCCTCATGCAGCACTTCGAGACTCATCAGCATCATATAGCTACTCCGGGGAACCATTAGATTGAGTTCTGTAAATTCTACAAACTTACGCGCGTGTACACATACACACATACACAGATAAAAAAATCCTACACACACAAAATAAAATCCACACACACACACACACACACACACACACACACGCGCGTAACGGTTCATAGCTGAGTGAGAGTTTTGGTATTAGTGTGGGTGCACGACGGTGCACAGGTGTCAGGAAAACAGCATATACACAAGATACACAGGATGACAGTATGTCAGGTCGCCGTGACTGTTTAATATTTATGTGAATGGTTTTATGAGATAAACAGAAGCCAGAGTAGAGGGATTCAACAACAGGCTGAGTGATAGATAAGGACCAGTCTTTGGTGGAATGCCTGTATATAGATAACATACCAGAGTAGATGGCAGAAAGGGGATGATGCCTGGTTGCGTAGATGGATTTGACAGTGTATATAAGTGGAAAAATGTGAACGCAAATGTTGACTTTTTTTTATTTTTATTTATTTTTATTTTCTTTTTTTAGCTCCAGGACACTGTATTAAGGGGCCTCTTGGACGACCGCAGACGATTAGTGGTGCAGGCGAGTTTTATTTATAATGTTTGCTCTGAGGTATGACTTGCTAATGTTATGATATTTGAGAGGACAAGGGATGATGATGATGGTTATTGGGGCGCTCCATCTTGGCGCCGCAACTGCGGGGTCATGTGGCGCCGAATCTAATTCAAAATAGATTATAATAAAAAAAAAATATAAAACCGGTTAAAAACTATAAAAAAAACATGATAAAAAACGACAATAAACGGTCAATAAAACCTAAGGGAGGTTGAGGACGCCAGCCTCCTGTAGGAAGCCATGAACATGACATTTGAGAGGGCAAGGGATCGTGCTATGGGTTTTGCAAAGCCATACAGAATCAGGTCAGACAGCACGACAGTGAAATATCAGGTTGAGAGAAGAGAATTTGGAATAAAAATCATACACAGGACACAATGATCTGGACTTAATTCTAGAATCTAATTGAACAAAATGAAAGCACACACCTGAAAGAGCTCCTTCCTCCACAATGCCGATTTCATTATGCCTCAGGGAGAGGGTGCGTACGTTAGTTAGGGAAACAAAGCTGTCACTCGGCACCGTCTCAATTTCGTTGTAATCCAAAAAGACCTGAAAGATAAACTCATATGAGAGTTAATGGCACTGAGTAAGACGCGATTATGCCGAATCCGGTCACAATCTCAGGGTGTTTAAAGGTACCGCATAACAATAAATAGGAAAGATATAGGCATTGGAAAAAGGAACAAAACCTTAAATATAATGGAGAGAGAGAGAGAGAGAGAGAGAGAGAGAGAGAGAGAGAGAGAGAGAGAGAGAGAGAGAGAGAGAGAGAGAGAGAGAGAGAGAGAGAGAGAGAGAGAGAGAGAGAGAGAGAGAGAGAGATGATTAAAAAAAAACGTTTGGTCTTGGCGCCGCAACTGCAGGGTCATGTGACGCCGAATAAAAAAATATATGAACTATACGTTAAAACTATAACAAACAGTAATTAGTTAACAACTAGGTACAAGAAGGACTCGATAAAAGGACACTAAAACCTACAGGAGGTTGAGGACGAGAGCCTCCCGTAGGAAACAATAAATGTCATGTCCCGGGAGGAGTGCCTTCTCCCCCAGCACCAAAGAGAAGCTCCCATCTCCGCCCCGACACCGGGGGTCCGGAGGGCGGGTCCCCCAGACTGGGGCACTCGACCAGCAAGTGTCGAACAGTCAGGGAAACCAAACACGCATCACAGTAGGGCTGAACTCCCCGGGACATGAGGAAGCCAAGTGTGTATCTTGTGTGACCCACCCCAAGGCGGGCCAGGACAGTCTCCCTCTTACGACTTCTCATATGGAAATACGGGACGCACAGCCCTGGTTGTGACTTCCCCCATCTTTGCCACGGCAATCACAGCCGCCCACCTGCGTTGCCACACCCTATGGAGTGCAGACCGCACGGTGGGATGCAAGTCCCTAATTGGAAGAGCGCACTGTGAGGGAGGGCGAGAAGCAGCGGCCCGCGCCACCTCATCGGCCTCCTCATTACCACGCACAGAGACGTGGGAAGGTACCCAACAGAAGGTCACCTGATGCCCACGACTTTTTGCTAAAACTAGCCAGCTAAAAATATCTAAAACAATAGGATGGGTGCTCCTAAAATCTTCTATTGCGGACAGGGCTGCCTGTGAGACAGTAGACAGTAAAAGTATCAGCAGGCAAAGTGAAGATGGTTCGAAGTACTAAAAGGATGTCAGTTAGTTCTGCCGAGTGGCCTAAAACTGCCCACATACTGCCTTGAAGGCAACCTATCAACCCAAACTCTAGATTACCTCTCCAAAGAGAGGCTCAAAGATAAGCTTCGGGGAACAGTAGCCTATGACCCAAAAACAAGATGGCACCACTACGGACTGAGCCGACCATCAGGCCCCCACCAGTGATGTATAATATATATATATATATATATATATATATATATATATATATATATATATATATATATATATATATATATATATATATATATATATATATATATATATATATATATATATATATATATATATATATATATATATATATATATATATATATATATATATATATATATATATATATATATATATATATATATATATATATATATATATATATATATATATATATATAAGATAATGAGGCAGCTCACAAAGATACTTGAAACTTTGAACCCTTACTAATCATGTTCTTTAAATTCCTTCCCGGAATGGCGCAAAATCTATTCCTCAGTCAATCAGTGGGGGCATAAGTCGGGGAGCGCGTCGCCTCGCCCACCCTTCGACGCCAAGGCCGGAGGACCCTCCGGGCAAATCTCCATGCAGGCCCCTTCTCATCTTGTGTACCTACTGGCAGGATCTATCTACTTGCTCAAGCCACAAGCTCCGTTGGCGTCCCCTTGGCCTTCTCCACTTTGGGATTCTCTCTTACAGAAACAACTCGATGAGCAGGCTCGGCTTCGGGGTAGCGTACCACATGAGCTTGTAGCCGTAGTTGTCGAATCATTCTTACGGAGTAGTCCCCGGTTTGACAAGTCATTCCAGCGATATTCCATGATTCTGCGTCGACATTTATTACTAAAGATATCAGTACGCCTCACTAAGTCCCTATTTAGTGTCCATGTCTTACGCCATAGAGTTAGCCAGAAAACACAAGCGACATGAACTAGGGTTTCCTGTTTTGAGGGATTCTGGGACAGATCAAGATATTTCCCAGGATCCCGGGATTTCCCATTTCGGATAACAATTACGCGATGATATTTCTGTTTACTAAATTGCATATTGGTATGAAAATAGATACATCACAGGATTATGAAAGCAAATTATTGAAATTCTTTTTGCCATAAAAAAATCTCGGGGAATTGCAACTGAACTTATTTTTTTTCATCAAAGGATGCGGCTCAAGGGCAACAAAAAGAGTACAAAAAAAAGCCCGCTACTCGCCGCTCCCACAAAAGTAAAAAGTAAAGAGTAGCCAAAAGAGAGGTCAATTTCGGGTGGAGAGGTGTCTTGATACACTCTTCTTGAAAGAGGTCAAGTCATAGGCAGGAGGAAATACAGACGAAGGAAGACTGCTCCAGAGTTTACCAGCGTGAGGGATGAAAGAGTGAAGATGCTGGTTAACTCTTGCATAAGGGATTTAGACAGTATAAAAATGAGCATGAGTAGAAAGTCGTGTACAGCGGGGCCGCGGGAGGGGGACAGGCATGCAGTTAGCAAGTTCAGAAGAGCAGTCAGCATGAAAATATCGATAGAAGATAGAAAGAGAAGCAACATGGCGGTGAAATTTCAGAGGTAGAAGGCTGTCAGTAAGAGGAGGAGAGCTAATGAGACGAAGAGCCTTAGACTCCACTCTGTCCAACAGAGCTGTGTGAGTGGAGCCCCCCCACACGTGAGAAGCATACTCTATACGAGGGCGGACAAGGCCCTTATATATGGAAAGCATCTGTGCGGGGGAGAAGAACTGACGGAGACGATACAGAACGCCCAACCTCGAGGAAACTGATTTATTAAGTGAGGAGATGCGAAGTTTTCAGTTGAGATTTTGAGTTAATGATAGACCAAGGATATTTAGTGTTGAAGAAGGTGACAGGTGGGTGTTGTCGAAGAATAGGGGATAGGTGTTTGGAAGATTGTGTCGAGCTGATAGGTGAAGAAATTGAGTTTTTGAGGCATTGAAGCACACAAGGTTCCTTTTACCCCAATCGGAAATGATAGGAAGGTCTGAGGTTAAGCGTCCTGCGGCCTCCAGTGTGGAGTCTTATAATTCCCGTTGAGAGGGTCTTCTGTTAAAAGAAGTTGAATAATGCAGAGTGGAGTCGTCAGCTTATGCGTGGATAGGACAGTTTGTTATGGAAAGAAGATCATTGATGAATAACAGGAAGAGAGTGGGTGATAGGACAGAGCCTTTGTGTTGCCGGTAAGCATCTTCCAGGCCTCCTGGATGAGGTGGACCAGAGGCTTCCATCCAGGTGGGGCCTGATGGTGGTCGGCCAGCGTCTGGCGCAGCAGAGCGTGTTTATAGTGGCGCCATCTTGCATTGGAACTGTGGAACACCACTGTTGATAGGTTCAGGGGAAGAACAGTGACCGTCTACCACAGCGGAGATAGAACTGTCGGAAAGGAAACTGGAGATAAAGGAATAGAGAGAAGGATAGAATCCGTTAGAGGGCAGTTTAGAAAGCAAAGACTTGTGCCAGACTCTATCGAAAGCTTTCGATATGTCTAGCGCAACTGAGAAAGTTTCACCGAAACGGCTAAGAGAGGATGACCAAAAGTCAGTTAAGAGAACAAGAAGATCGCCAGTAGAACGCCCCTTGCGGAACCCATGCTGGCGATCAGATAGAAGGTCAGAAGTAGATAGGTGCTTTTGAATCTTCCGGTTAAGAACTGATTAAAAAGCTTTAGATAGGCAGGAAAGTAAAGCTATCGGGCGGTAGTTTGAGGGATTGGAACGGTCACCCTTCTTGGGCACAGGCTGTATGAAGGCGTACTTCCAGTAGGAAGGAAAGGTAGATGTTGACAGGCAGAGGCGAAAGAGTTTGAAGTTATTCTTAAAGAAAAGTATCATTTTTTTAATCCAAGCACCAAATGCCCTTGATGTAAAAAAAAATAAATAAATAAATAAATAAAAAAATTAAAAAATTGACGAAAACCCAAAGAAAACTCTTGAAAGTGAATTCATAAACATATTTTCCTAAGTTTGTTGAATATTTTATATAAAATGTATAAATAATGCCATCTGGAAGACCTACTCGACAAGAAACCCCCAAGAGAACACTTATGCGACATACGAAAGATTAAAGAATATATAGAATCATTTGCACGCAGAGCCGTGCATAGTGCACACTAATTGTTGTTCATGAAATAGCTCCTCGCGCGCAGGCTTTCTTACCTGGTCTTGGTTCAGAGAACCTGAAGTTCCAAGGGCTTCACTTCCTCGTGCAGTGCCTCGAGAGCCATTACCAGAACCTCCAGCGACTCCGCAAGGATTACTGCTTCATCGTCAAAAACAAGGTCAACGACCCTGGTATTGCCAATAGATGCTGCACAATGACTGATCCACAACTCTGCCTAGTACCCAGTCCATACACGTGATGAGAAGCATTTGGGACAATAACACAGCCCTGCTTACTCACACGTTCACTGGAAAGTATCTGGACAGGCCCACCCCAGACTTCACAGCACTCAGTCTTATAATATAGGCCAGTCAGCAAACAATAGTCCTTGCAGGAATTTCACGGAGTCACAGGAGATCCTAGAGTTCGTCGCGATACACTGAATCAAACACCTTCTTGAGATCGGCATAGGCTGCAAGCATCCCCGGTCGAAACTCACGTCTGCGCTCCACCAGTACAAGCGCCAAGATAAACTCTGTTGTCGTTAACGGGTGTGAACCCAGACTGCTCAGGTCTTTGCAGCTTCAGCAGCTGGCTGCAAATCAGCATCAGCAGCAGATGGGCAAGCACCTTGTCTACTGAACAGTGTAATACCACTTTAACTGTTGCAGTGCTCTTCCCTTTCCAGATAGGATAACCAACCCCCCCTTCCAGTCAGGAAAAAATGGTACCAAACTACCATATGGCACTCAAGACCGCATGGAACCCGCGGATCACCTCAAGCTTTCATTGGTTCCACACTGATGTTACAGATACCGGCCTCTCTGACCTCGTCAAGAGGTGATTGGCTTTCGTCGATGGGTGGGTCAACATACGCCACCTGCAACACCGCAACTAGAAGTTGTTCACTCAGGAGGGTCCATCGTGTACACATGCCCAAAGTACTCAGCCCAACGAGTCCTCTACCCGTCCCTGTCCGACACGAGGCAGTCATCAGCTGTTCGGCTAGCGTTTATCTGAGAGGGAGGCTCGGAGCGGAGCTTCTTCAGGGTTCGGTAACCAGGTCGGAGGTTATTCACATTTATATGCCCTTAATTTCCTTAGTGAGACCTCTAACATACCCCTCTTTGTCTCCTCAGGAGAGCTCTAGCCGTACGCGACAGAGCCCTATATCGGTCCCGATTCCCAGCAAGCCTGGCAGCGCGACACTCCTCAATATTCTCCAGCGTCTCCGACGAGACAAATCCACTCCTACTTCTTGAGCGCTCTCCAATGGATAGTGATGGCGGTTCTTTGCTTAAATTCGCAGCTCCCGAGCAATCAATATATATGTGTCAAATGAATTTTTCTTGTATATATATATATATATATATATATATATATATATATATATATATATATATATATATATATAGAGAGAGAGAGAGAGAGAGAGAGAGAGAGAGAGAGAGAGAGAGAGAGAGAGAGAGAGAGAGAGAGAGAGAGAGAGAGAGAGAGAGAGAGAGAGAGAGAGAGATATCAGGGTTGACGGTTTAAAACAGTGGTTTAAACCAACTAATAAAACTATTTTTTTTTCTTTTGTGTGTATTTTTGTTAGTTTTGTGGTTTTAACTATATGTAAGATTTTAATTATGTACAGCAGGGTTGGCGGTTTAAACCAGGGGTGTCAAACTCGAAACCCTTCGAGGGCCAAGTCATACTCTGAAGTGCCGTCATGGGGGCCAACAAGTGTAGAAAATACATTGACAAGGTTACCGTGATACCGCGGGCCATTTATGACTATCCCGCGGACCATGAGTTTGACACCCCTGGTTTAAACCAAAACCCATCAATAAAACCAGTGTTTTTTGTGAATCTTTTTCAGTTTCATCAGGTGTTGTCGTTTTAATTATATGTGGTTTTAATTCATTTTATTATGCACAGTCATTTTACTAACACCAGGATGAAAACGTCAGTTGGTAAACTCAAATCTCTATTCTAATGCTGTAACTTCAGAGTAACTGAAAACGTAATATATATATATATATATATATATATATATATATATATATATATATATATATATATATATATATATATATATATATATATATATATATATATATATATATATATATATATATATATTTGCCACTTCACTAAACAGCAGATAAATTGTTTAAAAAAAATCCTTTCCAACCATGCATACAGAAAAAAAATGATAGCTAAATTATGTGTAAATTCAAATGTAGTACAATACTTATTCATACTTACTGTTTTCTGAAACTTATTGAGCAAGTGCATATAACATACAGTACTGTACTAAGCCACATAAATCAAGTATGTGTAATTCATAATGGAGTACAAATTTATATTCATTCCTACAGAGCAATTATATATTGCATACAGTACTGCACTGATCCACACACACACACACAAAAAAAAAAAAAAAAAACTGGTAGTTAAATTTCAATGGCATACAAAACATTTATATTTGTAATATATAGGTATAGAAAGCAAAGAGCAAGTCTGTATTACTGAGCAGTAAGTGCATCACCGAAAAACCCAGCTTAACCTTGCATTATATTTTCCTCAGGCCCACTTGAGCTGGGGTTATGATAGAAACAACGCAAACAATACGCGTTCTGCGGTGATCAGGAACTTTAGGTCATGAAACGGTACCAAGAGGAACGGTACCCTCATCTGATGTGTATAATGCTTTTTTCTGATGTTTTATTCACTACATATATTATAGAATCTGGTCAACGTCTTTGACTTCCAGCACCTTATTATGAATATAAATGAAATAATATTAAAAACATCCCTGAATATACCAAAAATTATGCCAAATGAGGTTAGGCATAAAGCTAAATTTCCAGTACGCCAACCAGGCCCGGAATATACCAAATTGGCATAATTATGCCAAACCTGGCAACCCTGGTGGGAAGGGAAAGAGTGACTCACGATTCTAGTCATTCAGAGCTGCAAGCTGCGGTCGGGAGCAAGGTGCAAAGTGATAGTGTTGTGTACCGGTAGTGTATTACTGTAGCAGCGAGGTATAGTGTAACTAGGTATTGTAGGGGGGCATCGTGAATGCAGTCATCACCGAAGTGGGGGGGGGGGGGGGCGCTGTCCTGGAAGCTGCAATGGTAATCGTAGCCTGAATAATTGCCAGGACCAGTATTCTAATGATTTTCAGTCCTAGTGACTCTATTCTCATTAATAACTCAGAATATGTATTACTTAGGTTCTAGCACAGTAGATATTAGATGCATGCTGTCCATGTTGCATGGTGACACTGGCGTCTGTGGACTGTAAATTGTACATACGTACAGTTTGTGTATGCTAAGGCGGCCATTGTTCTTCTGAGTCGTCATAACAGTGCCCCTAACTCCGGGGAGCGCGATGCAGCGGCAGTATGCGGTGCGGGATATAGCCAGGAAAGCATCCGCCCCCCCCACCTCTCTCTCTTTCTCTTACAACTGTTTTTGTAGCATGCAACTGGAAAATTAGATGAGGTCTTTCATGTTTTACTACTCTTTAACGTTGCAATTAAAAAACATGTTAGAGAAGCTGCATTTTGCCTCTTTTACAGATTGTATGAAGGTCAAATGAATATATTGCTAAATCCATCTCTAAATCTATCTATAATTCCTTTTCAAACTCATATATGTATATACGGATAGAATTACTGGAATAAAAATACTAAAAAAAAAATCCTGTGGTTTAAACCAAAGAAAAAACTGGTTTAAACCAAACAAACACCTGGTTTAAACCAAAAAAACCTGGTTTAAACAAACAAAAAAAAAAAACTGGTTTAAACAAATAAAACCTGGTTTAAACAAAAAAAAAACTGGTTTAAACCAAACAAACACCTGGTTTAAACCAAAAAAAACTGGTTTAAACAAAAAAAAAACTGGTTTAAACAAATAAAACTTGGTTTAAACCAAACAAACACCTGGTTTAAAAAAAAACCTGGTTTAAACAAATAAAACCTGGTTTAAACCAAACAAACACCTGGTTTAAACAAAAAAAACCTGGTTTAAACCAAACAAACACCTGGTTTAAACCAAAAAAACTGGTTTAAAACAAACAAACACCTGGTTTAAACCAAAAAAACCTGGTTTAAACCAAACAAACACCTGGTTTAAACAAAAAAACCTGGTTTAAACCAAACAAACACCTGGTTTAAACAAAAAAACCTGGTTTAAACCAAACAAACACCTGGTTTAAACAAAAAAAACCTGGTTTAAACCAAACAAACACCTGGTTTAATCCAAAAAAAACTGGTTTAAAAAAAAACCTGGTTTAAACAAATAAAACCTGGTTTAAACCAAAAAAACCTGGTTTAAACCAAAAAAACTGGTTTAAAACAAACAAACACCTGGTTTAAACCAAAAAAACCTGGTTTAAACCAAACAAACACCTGGTTTAAACAAAAAAACCTGGTTTAAACCAAACAAACACCTGGTTTAAACAAAAAAACCTGGTTTAAACCAAAAAAAAAACTGGTTTAAACCAAAACAAACCTGGTTTAAATAAAAAAACCTGGTTTAAACAAAAAAAAAAAAACGTTTAAACAAAAAAAAAAACGTTTTTTTTTAAAACTGATATATATATATATATATATATATATATATATATATATATATATATATATATATATATATATATATATATATATATATATATATATATATATATGAAGTGCAATCAATATTTAAGCTGGCAAGCAATAACAAGAAACAATTCAAATTGTACATCCGACCAGTGAAAAGGCAGATCTGAACAGGTAGAAATCATCACCATACGAGTATTTGAAGAAAACTAAACGTTTATTTCGATATCTAAGCAGCAAGGGTGATCATAATACGGGTCATATATAAATTACAAACCTAACCTTTACAAAAAAGATTTAATATGTAAAATTAGACACAGCTGAAGATAAAAAGGAATTCTTATAGGGCTTCTTTTACATGGGATTGAGGTAACACATTTGCAAAGATTGGCTGATCTAAGGAAAAATATTTACAAATTCCCAAGTATTCAACAAGTGCCTCACTAAGCAAAGAGTAGTCGGCGGTTTTTTTCGCAGCGGTGGCGTCAAGTTCTTCCTCGAGAAAAACAGCGATGACAGGCAGAAATCCAACGAAAACCAGCACTGCGTCATGCCTCTCAATCCGCCTGGTGGGTCACAGGGGAACAAGCTTTTCGCGCTTGGCCGAGGTAAGCTTGACAACCTCTGTGAAGCGGAGAGAGCGCATATTCGAAGAATGAACGAAGTTATACACCTCGGTCAGTGTTTGAAGAGCGCTCTTCACTTCCTTGACGTCACACGCCTTCGTCAGTACTAGATTCTGCCGGTGGTTAAAGCAGTGGATTGGCTTGGCCAGGGTGTACTTCTTCATGAGTACTGCGGCACACCCTTTGAATTTTCCCATCATGGCACTTGTTCCATCGAAACCAAGTCCCCTGCACTTGGCCATGTCCAATCCGAGGTCTTCAACGGTGCGCAAAAGGAGCCAGGCTAAACCTTTACCGGTAAGGTCTTGGGCGTGCACAAAGGCAAGGAAGTCTTCCCTTATTTCCTCTTCTAAGTGCCGAATGATGGCAGTGGCCTGCACTAAAACTCACTTTCTGCTTGCATGTGAGAAATGAGGTCACAAGGATTTTTTCCTAGGCCTTTAAATCTTGCTCTATAATATTCAATATACGATTCCGTAACTTAAACACTGAAAATAAATAAATAAAATCCTGAGTTCTCCAGAAATGCAACAGAAAGGTACCAGTTTTCGTTTTGACTCTCTCAGAAAGTGGCCATTTAAGCAGATGGGGGGAGGGGGGTGGCGTCCGACCCCCCCCCCCCCTGGGTACGGCGTACTACAGCCCTGTACGAGTATATAGATTGTTAGATGAGTGCGGGACCCTGGGCACGTGCCCGTTGCGCCCTGACCCTGCGAGAGTGAAAAATTACACCAGACACCGAAAAAATTTAAATCTTACCTGAACATCCCGTCCACCTCCGCATAGTAAAGTCCAAGGAACCTATAGAGGAGGAATTTTTTAAAGTTTGGTGGACAGCGTCCTGAGCTATCTTGCAGCGACCGGCTTCGCTCCCCAGCTCTCTAGCTTTTTAAGGGTATCTTAAATACATTTAATGTTTGCTCAGTTCATGGATATTTCAAATATTTTAGTTATCCTAATATTTTTTTGGGGGGGGCCCGGGCCATCTGGCTCCCTACCCCCGTATCCGCGCCTGCATATGCCTACAGCCGACGACACATTCCGTATTATAGTTGCAGCACATTATAAGCGAGTTAGTTCTGTACCGACTATCCGCATACACTCGAGATATTCTGGGGGGTCGGAGATTTTTTTGGGGGCCCGGGCCCCCTGGGCCCCCCCTCTGTATCCGCCCCTGAGTACCAGAACCAAGGGGACCAACACATAGCTCGTAGTCGACCTTGTCAGTGCCAGTGGTAACACTGAAGTCGCCCAAGACATTGAGTGTGTCCCGAGGGGGGTGGGGGTGGGTGGGTGGGGGGCACTGGTTTAATGCGGAGTCAAGTTTGGCGTAGGTCACCTCCTTCACTTCAGTTTCACACCAGAGAGAGAGAGAGAGAGAGAGAGAGAGAGAGAGAGAGAGAGAGAGAGAGAGAGAGAGAGAGAGAGAGAGAGAGAGAGAGAGAGAGAGAGAGAGAGAGAGAGAGAGAGAGAGAGAGAGAGAGAGAGAAACTTATAAAGGCAGATGGATATTTTTTATGAATGACTATAGCGGAGAGATCTGTGAACAACTCTATAATGACTTTCCCTTGAAAAAAGAAAAAAAAAAGAATGAACACTGGTTCAGATTAGGAAGTACAAATATAACAAACACTGCTACAATACCTGTGTGACGTTCGAGTCCTCGGCCCAGCAGGCGGTTGGCACTTCTGTAAGACCGTGCGACACATATTCACAGTCCCACCTGTAACCACCAGCCCCTGGGAATAGTGGATCAGCCTCACGGTGGATGCATGGGCACTCTGCAACGGCTCTGACCTGCGTCGATAGAAAGGAATAATAATTTAATCCACCCTTAGTGGAGGTATTACATATACTGTCCTCCATACTCGACCTCCAGGTTTTCATTTGGAAAGCATTAAAATATTGTTACAATATGCTGCCTCCTTTAGTCGAAAAGTGTATTTGGTGTTAAAATGCGCGTCACGCCGATGCTGAGAAGGGTGGAACCAAGATTGAAATAAGTAGGGTCGACCGACGCGAAGCCCGTCGATGACGACACGATAATAGATCTCTCTTTCCTTTTCAGGAGCGGTTCCTCTCTCATTTTCTTTCACAATTCAGCGGTAACTATGTTATTTTTAAAAGAGGGAGTATATATATATATATATATATATATATATATATATATATATATATATATATATATATATATATATATATATATATATATATATATATATATATATATATATTAAGGCAGTCACTTAATAACAGCGACTCACCGATACTAGGAGACTTTAACCTCCCCCATATCGACTGGGCGACACTGTCGGGTACAGAAGGTGAGTCCCACAGAATGATCGAATTTCTAGAGGAAAATTATCTAAGCCAAATGGTTTCTGTACCAACTCGACAAAATAACATACTTGACCTTTTTTTTTTTTTTTTTTTTTTTTAAAGCAAAGGAGACAGTTCAAGGGCACAAAAAAAGCAAACATTAATAAAAAAAAAGCCCGCTTGTTATAGCGACCCAAGATAACCTAGTCAGTAATGTCACGGTAGGAGAACACCTCGGTTCCTGCGATCATAAACTAGTGCGCGTTGACATTAGAGCTCAAACATCGGTGACTGAAAATAAAGTAAAGGTGCCCAATTTCAAAAGAGCTAACTTCGTAGAAATCCGACGAAAACTAATAGATATGCAACTATCAGATGACGGCAATGCAGAGGACGCCTGGCTAAGCTTTAAAAATCACTTACTCAGCAGGACACATTTGTCCCCTTGTGCGAGAAGCGAATTAACACTAATAAAAGTCCACCTTGGTTTAATAGCGAAATTAAACAATCAGTCAAGGAGAGAAAATTGTCTTACAGGTTAAAGAAAGAGCAAAGCACGCCCGAAAACATTAGACTTTACAATGATGCCAGGCGACGAGTAAACAGATTAGTGCGTCAGGCAAAGCGTAGATATGAAGAAAATATTGCAGCCAACTGTAAAAATAATCCGAAATCCTTCTTCAGTTACATAAACAACAGAAAGGCGATCAGAAGTGGAATTGGACCTTTAACAAACAGCGACGGTGCACTAGTGACTGACAGCCAACACGTTGCAAACCTATTAAACAATTACTTTTCCTCGGTGTTTAATAATAACAGTCCTCCCACCACCACCAACAACACCAGTACTAATGTAAATCCCGAGCATGCATTGTCTAACTTTGAAATAAAACCCGATGAAGTCCTTAAAGCCCTCAAATCACTTAAAACAAATAAAAGTCCTGGACCTGACAAAGTATATCCAACTCTGCTGAAAGAAACAAAGAGCGAAATACTCTCCTCCCTCACAACCGTATTCAATATGTCCTTGCGACAAGGCATCGTCCCTTCGGATTGGAAAAAGGTTAACGTGACACCGATTTTTAAGAAAGGAGACAAAAAAGTACCAGGTAATTACAGGCCCATTAGTCTAACTTCGGTTGTAGGTAAGCTACTTGAGGGCATAATTAAAGACAAAATTGTGAGTTACCTTGAAAGCCACTCATTAATTGGGGACTCACAACATGGCTTCGGAAACAAAAGATCCTGCCTATCAAACCTATTAACCTTTTATAACGACCTCTTCACTGTTTATGACGTAACCAAATCACTGGACGTAGTCTATCTTGATTTCCAGAAAGCGTTTGATAAAGTCCCGCATCATAAATTACTTTACAAATTAAAGCAAATAGGTATTGACGGTCAAGTAAACCAATGGATCGCGAATTGGTTGAGCAACAGACAACAAAGAGTAGTGATTGACGGATTTACCTTAGAGTGGGCGCCTGTCACTAGTGGCGTCCCTCAGGGCTCGGTTCTTGGCCCAGTGCTCTTCATAATTTACATCAACGACGTGGATGTTGGACAAGTGCCAGGTCCTTCAAGTTGGAACGAGGAATAAGAAGTTCGAATACGAAATGCGCGGCGTTAAACTCACAAGCGTTCAATGCGTCAAGGACTTGGGGGTCAATATCGCGTCAAACCTCAAATTCTCACAGCAATGCATCGATGCAGCAAATAAAGCGAACAGAATGTTGGGCTTCATTAAAAGAAACTTTTTATTCAAGAATAAAGATGTAATACTCTCGCTCTACAACAGTTTAGTCAGACCCCACTTGGAATATGCGGTACAGTTTTGGTCTCCCCACCATGCAAAGGATATTGCTAAATTAGAAGGTGTTCAGCGTCGGGCAACGAAAATGATCCCTTCCTTGCGCAACAAATCCTGCGAAGAAAGGCTTTCTACCCTTAACATGTTCTCTCTTGAGAAACGTCGCCTCCGAGGAAAACTGATCGAATGTTTTAAAATACTTAATGGTTTCACGAATGTAGACAGATCAACATTGTTTATGATCGATGACACTTTGCGCACGAGGAACAATGGCGTAAAACTCAGATGTAGACAAGTAAATTCAGACTGCACCAAATTTTTCTTCACCAACGTTGTAGTGCGAGAATGGAATAAGCTTCCACCATCAGTGGTCCAGTATAACACGATTGACTCCTTCAAAAATAAGCTCGACCGTCACTTCCTTCAACTTAATATCAACTAGAGTAGAAATGCAACGTTTTGGAGTCTTCTGATTAATGTAAAATCACTTAGGTTTAAGGACAGACCACCAAGTCTGGACCATGGGGTCTGTGCGGTCTGATTTTCTATGTAAATCTATGTAAATCTCTCTCTCTCTCTCTCTCTCTCTTAGGCATTCAGCCTAAACAACCGCTTACAGACTCTTTGCAGAGAGCTTGACGTGGGGTTCTTCAACGCCTGGGACAATTTCTACGGACAAAGTGAGCTCTTTCACAGGGACGGATTACACCTGTCTCCCATCGGGGCAGCCAGATTCGGAAGGCTCCTCAACGACGCAGTACGTGACACCCGATCAAAAAACGACTCTCAGCCACGTCCTTTCACCCCGCCCGTGTAAATAGACACCAGACGTGTATAAGTCTCGTTACGAGACTTAAGGGGCTTTCACACATTCAAGAGTAGGGCGCCGAATTGTCACGACTTCGTACTCGTAAATACTCGCAGCTGTACTCGTAGATACTCTCGAACACTCTTTATCAACTCGTGGTAGGCGTGGCCTTGTCGTGCGGAGTCGTGGGTATGCGTGGGAGCGGCTAGAAATTTTGAACATGCTCAAAATTGAGCCGCGCAACGGTCACGACTTTTGAATGCGTAGCGGATGCGTAGCGGGGTCGTAACCACTCTCATCGACTCGTAGCTACTCGTGGCTTATCGCAACGACTCGTACCTATTCGTCGTGGGTTGACCCCATCCCGATTTGCTACGCATTGCCACGAAGTGTCAAGAGTTGGAGCGAGTTGCTACGAGTTACCACGAGTATCCACGATCTGTCGTAGCAAGTCGTGTCAAATATAGTCGCAACTCGTGGACGAGTTGCTACGAATACAATCAAGAGTCGACAAGAGTAGACCTGCGAGTAGCTACGATTAGCCAATATTAGCCAAGAGTAGCCACGCATTGTGTCCGGGAGTACTACACATTGCTACGAGTAGTCACGCATAAAGTCAAGAATTGCTACGAGTTTCCAAGAACTTGCAAGAGTCAACAAGACGCACCATGAGCTGCCACGAGTTTGCCACTGGGGGTGGGGGAGGGGGAGTTGCTATGCAGCGGCAAGATTTCACAGGCATATATATAGGCGTCCCTGACCCGCACCGCTCAACTGTGACCCACTTCGGTGACTAGCCATCATCATGTCACGGAAGTCCCAGTTGCGGCCTGCCCTGTCGGAGGATCTATTTTCATCGGAGGAAGACACGCAGCTCCATTCACCACCTATTGGCGACATACAGGCCGACAACCAACCCGACACGCAGCCAGACAGCCAACGAAACGTACTTCAAGTTCCACTTCTAGTTGAAGTATCTCCAATTTTCGGTTTATGGTTGCCATTGTTGGTGAAGATTGAAGGTAATGACGCTGGGGCTATTGCTTGTGACTATCTGGAGAATGTTCACTCTCCCCACCCTCTTTATATAGCACAGGTAGGGAGTTTTCACCTCTGTGGGTCGAACAAATGCGTAGCAAACTCTTGTAAACTCGCAGCAACTCGTAACGACTCATAGCAACTCGTGCTACTCGTGATAAATCGTCTAAACACAAGAAATTTCAGTTTAACTCGTAGGGACTCGTACTAACTCGTGTAAGCACTCGTAAAAGTTCGTAGCTATGCGTACTGAGTCTTAGCAAACTCAAAATCTAGATACATAAAATCGGGGAAGTGGATAGCAGCTGTGAGGAGGGAAAACTGGCGGCCGTCTTCTTCATCTCGACTCTGCAGTGCTCATTTTGTCAGAGGTAAATATTACAGGTAAGACTGATCAGATTATTACATGAGGTAACATTCATTTAGGTATTGCCCCGGGTCCCCTAACTTATTGTGTGGCGGGGGATTACTCTGGAATGGGATTTACATGAGCTGGCGGAGGTAAACACGCATGGCGGCGCTCAAGCAGGGGAAGAAAATAGAAAAGGAAATTCAGTGGAGGCAAAATGCACAGAGGGACGGAGCTCAGTGCTGGGTGGAGTAAATAAGTGTACGCAGGGAAGAGACCAAGAGTGCGTAGTGTAAGGTGACTTGCCGTCACCCGCCCTCACCTGTCGTCACTTGCCCTCACCTGTTTGCCTGCCAATGCTGCCTACCTGGGCATCACTGGTCAGCAACAGGAGGTCGGCCAGGCAGAGGGACAGCCAGTCAACCGACCACCCAGACAGTCAGTCAACCAACCAATCAGCCAGTCAACCAGCCAGCCAGCCAACCAATCAGCCACCCAGTCAGTCAACCAGTCAGCCATCCAGTCGGTCAGTTAGACAGACAGTCAGTTTACCAATCAGCCAGCCAATCAACCCACCAGGCAACCAGTCAACCCACCAGTCAACCAGTTAACCAGACAGCTATACCTTCAAAAGGACTGATTTTTTCGATGTATCTTAGCTTCGCAGCATTCTCAAGTGAATGCGATCTCGCGTAATCACTGAACACAAATGATGCTGAAGGTCCTGCCATTTGCCATTTTATCGATATCCTCCTCTTTGTTGGTTAAGGTTACAAACCCATCATTGTTTGAGATGATTCTTGTTGCATATATCAGATTTATTGACAGGATCTCTAGGAGTTTGAGCCGTGCGTCTTGGTTTGGCGTAGAGTGCTTTATTTTCACCCTAGCCATGATGGTAAATTTACTTTCCCTACTGCGGTCCGAGGACCAGCATGGTGACACAGCTACCTATAGAAATAATCCTATAATCAAGACTGGACAAGCCAGAACCACAGCTAAGGCAAATCTAAATGGCCACCTACAGCTGCCAGGTGCTACGTTCCCCGCCTGCTAAAAGGCGTGCAAAAGGAAATCTGACAGCTGCCCCTTCTGCTTCTGGGTCTTAGCTAACTAACTAATCTAACAAACTATACCTGCCGCGGCGCCGCCTCCTATAACCACCCGCTTATCCTAGCGGGCCCCCTCGTGGCACTGCCCTCGGGGTTCGGCTTCGTACTACGGCAGTCACTAAGGTTGGCCCATGCATACACACATTCACACTCTAAATAGGCGATGTAGTAACGCCGGCAACCGAGGGCGGACAGTCCAGTCCCTAATAGACGGCGTCCCGGTACACAAGGTTGCAATGTGTCACAAGGTGGCAGTGACACGACTTAGTCACTGACACTTGGCAAGTGAGCAGTGACGAGTGACGACCGTAGGCTGAAGCTGCAGTGAAGAGGTGGGTCTGGCAACCCTGGGGGGGGGAGATTGCTCCCACTTGCACGAGGGAGCACGGGCCTTTGCCAAAGGCGGCCCGTAGCAGGGAGCCGACAGACCGACTCTATCGGCGATCGAAATCTAGCCGACCAAGTCGGTCTGTCGACGAGGACTGGCGTGTCTCTGGCAACCCTGGGGGGGGAAAGATTGCTCCCTCTTGCACGAGGGAGCACAGGGCTTTGCCAAAGGCAGGGAGCCGACAGACCGACTCTATCGACGATCGATATCTAGCCGACCAAGTCGGTCTGTCGACGAGGACTGGCTGTCTTTGACAACCCTGGATAGGGTGGCCATTTTTATATAAGCCTGGGCCAGTGGGTTGCCAGCTACTGCCAGCCAGTACAACTTTTCACCCTGCCGGGCGCATTCTTAGGGCACCGTACTCACACCGTACTCGCACCGGCACTTGCCCTGCGCATTCCTAGGGCACCGTACTCACACCGTGAGAACACCGGGGGGAGAAATAATGACCTGGTAAAGGCCGATACGCGTCCGGCAAGAGCCGGTACGTGCAAGATGCTTGCCCGGCAGAGACACGGTAATGAAGAACATTGTACGGTGTCGGCACGGTATCTCGTGATCAAAAATTCTGCCGGGCAGCTCTCGGAAAAAAGTTATTGTCGACTGCGGCTTTTTTGGCCGCTAGGCGGTGCATGCTGGCGTGGAAAGATGTGCGCTCGTTGACCGCCGACCAGTGCCGATTTTTCCGTGGGCGTGCTGAAGTAACCCAATTCGGCGTGATTCGGAGTGTACCGGGCGTTGGTGGGACAGGGCCTTAATACAGAATAAAATACATAAAACTACATAAAACCAGTTAAGAATCAAAAATATGGTAAAAACATAAAAAAAAATAACAGGTAAATAAAACCTGCAGGAGGTTGAGAACGCCAGCCTCCGTAGAAAACCCAAAACGTCATGTCCCGGAAGGAGTGCCCTCTCCCCAGCACCAGAGAGAGAAACGCCCATCTCCGCCCCGACACCGGGGGAGGTACCGCTCTCGCAGGTCCCCCAGACTGGGGCACTCGACCAGCAAGTGTCAAACAGCCAGGGGGACCAAACAGTCATCACAGTAGGGCTGAACTCCCCGGGACATGAGGAAGCCATGTATATATCTTGTGTGACCAATCCTAAGGCGGGCCAGGACAGTCTCCTTCTTACGGCTTCTTAAATGGGAATACGACCAGGGACGCACAGCCCTGGTTGTGACTTCCCCCATATTTGTCGTGGCAATCACAGCCGCCCACCTGCGTTGCCACACCCTATGGAGTGCAGACCGCACGGTGGGATGCAAGTCCCTAATTGGAAGAGCGCACTGTGAGGGAAAGCGAGAAGCAGCGGCCCACGCCACCTCATCGGCCTCCTCATTACCACGCACAGAGACGTGGGAAGGTACCCAACAGAAGGTCACCTGATGCCCACGACTTTTTGCTAGAACTAGCCAGCTAAAAATATCTAAAACAATCGTGTGGGTGCTCTTCAAATTTTATATTGCAGACAGGGCTGCCTGTAAATCAGAGTAGACAGTAAAAATATGGACAGGCAAAGTGAAGATGGTGCGAATAGGTAAAATAATGGCAGATAGTTCTGCGGTAAAAATTGAGGCTAAGGCAGGTAAAGTTCCAGAACGGGAAAAGTCTGGAAAGACAGCTCCAAATCCAACGCCAGTATCGGATTTGGAGCCGTCGGTGTATACTGGTACAGAAGTGGCGTGACTAGCTGTGTGGGACAAGAAAATCTGTTGAGCAGTTGTCGTCGAGATTCTTGCTTTGTTAAAGGTGAAGTAGCGGCAGAAATGTGTGTTTGGGAGCTCCCACGGTGTGTTGGGGGGTACATGATTGGGAAGTATGGTAGTGAGAACAGTGCAAGCGCCTCCAGAGATTCCTGATCTTCCGCTCCTTCGACGGAGGCACCGAATCCGGCTTTAGCTTACTTCTGATTGAAAAGCTGGCTACGGTCTACGCCAGGAAGACCATACTTGAATTTTCCATCTGCCCCTCTCCCCGTGTATGGATGTGTGGCTTCTCTGTTACTACGCTAATTCATACCATTTAAAATGTTAAAAAAAACTTGAAAGAATGGTGAAGATATATGTTATATATGTTATTAAACTATTAGTCAGCTCTTCAAACATAAACTTAGGTTGGACTGATGTTTACTGATTGTATGCTGTTGTCATATCAAGCGGGAGTCAACGGCAGAGGTGGAGCCCTACAACTCCATCCTGACCACCGACGATACAATGGATATCTCCAGCTGCTCGTTCCTCCTAGATAATGAAGCTGCCTTGGATATATGCTGCAGAAACTTGGACATTGAGCGGCCCACCTACATAAACCTTAATAGACTCATTGGCCAGGCCGTGTCCTCCATCACTGCCCCTCTAAGGTGTGTGTGTGTGTGTGTGTGTGTGTGTGTGTGTGTGTGTGTGTGTGTGTGTGTGTGTGTGTGTTATACGTATGTCTTAAATGTCTAATCTGTTCCTCTTTTTACTGTTTACTCTCTGTCACATACTTTTCCCCCACTCCGCTGAACATTTATTCACGCAGTCTTCCCTCCACCAAAGTGGCTTTCAATAACTAACTTTACAAACTGACACGCATTCACTCACCCAGCGTCTTTCACTTACCCGCCACATCTCTGTCCTTCATCAGATTTAATGGCGTTCTCAACGTGGATTTGAACGAGTTTAAGACCAACCTCGTGCCGTACTATCGCATCCACTTCCCTGTGGCCACCTTAGCGCCCGTCATCTCCGCCGAAGGGGCTAACTATGAGTGGCTGACTATCGCCGACATTACCAACTTCGAACCCGCTAACCAGGTAAAATTGCTGTGGTGGCTGGCCTCTGTTTACTGGGTCACCACCTCGAACATACTAATGGACCACGCTTTGTACACAACGTCCGCATTCAGAATAGGTCTAAGATTGTTGCCTTGTGGTAGCTAAAAACGACTCTTTGCTATAAAAGGCAGGTTACTATAATGTTGAGATAATTTAGGTTGGTCAAATGTGACCCAAGATTCGGCAGGTTCAGAAATTCGAAGCCGCTTGCGACTACCAATCTCACCAAGAACGATAACGAGAAAGCTACAGGGCGTCTTAACCATATTGCTGCCAGGAAGGAGATCTTGACAGACACTCACAAGCAACGACGTAGAAGTTTGCTCATCAGTATGTTGATGAGGGACGAGACTTTTGGGCTACTCTCTCTAGACTGATATTTTCTGATGAAAAAAAAAAAAAAATCATCAGGGTGCGCTGCTGGCGGATCCCCATCACACGGTAAGACAAGTTTGTTTTCAAATAATATAATAATTATTGATGACCCTCTGAAATAGGCGTTACTGAATTATGACGTTGTTTCCTTAATGTTTTAAAGGTAATCTAATTGTTGCCTCCTAACCTTCATTTTCTTCATCATATAGTAAAAAGTTGTTTTCATTGCGGATTACAATATAGCCATTTAAGTATACTGAACAATGCGGGTCATTCTCCCACTAGTCCTACAAATTTTCCCTCTAAAAGATACGACGAGGTCAACATTAGGCACGTGGGGAGGAGCGGCCACGTAACTTGCAACGTGTGGGGCTGGATATATTTGCATGGCGTCGGAGAGCTGGCGCGCATCGGTGGAAGATTTACAGCAGAGAAGTATGTTGAAATATTGGAGGTAATGCTTCCTCAGTGCGTGCCGCCGCACTTCCTTACCCCGAGAAGATCCTTTACATGCACGACAATTGCTCGATCCACACAGCCAAAACAGTCAAGAGGTGGTTCCAAGAACAGAGCGACTATTGAGGTAGGAATAGATCGAGTCGGCGGGACAAGGCTCAGGTGCAGCAAGATAAGTTTAAAACGGCCATATTGGTCCAGTCAACAGGTCACGGCAGCACCTAGACGCTTTGCTGTGCCTACGGTTTGTTTCTCGGGATCCCGGACAATTTTCAAGGTTTAATAATCCCGGGATATTTTTGCACATCCCGGGAAATCCCGGGATGAAATTGGTACAAAAATAGGGGCAAATTTGACTGCAGGATGGTTGTGGACTTGTGGTTCTATTTATATTTATATACAGGGTGTCCCGTGAGGGATGTTTTGTGTGTGTGTGAAGGAAGGACTTACTGTTTAGGTATTCTCTTGAGTATTGTAAAGCAGCCATGGCACTCCCGTTACCCGTAACAGAGCTCGTATAATGAACACCATGTCTGCATATTCCACGTTCCTGTATGTATACGGGACGGCATTGAGATGAGCGTGACGACTTAACAAAATTACAAAAAAAAGCAGCACACTTTCCCTTTTCTATGAGATACTTAATCATTTAGTTCATTTTATAAATAAAGAATGCATACGTTTAATTTTTCTTCACTTATTTTTACTACTGTCATTAAGTACTCTTCATTTCACTGAGTATAAATGGAAACAAATGTTTTTTTTTATTTTCTATCAGCGATAATGAACTACAATTTACATTGTCATTCGCATTGGAATTCGGAAGCAGAACAAAAATAAAGTAGTAAACGAAGCATATTTTAGCTCTTATTCTTATTCCTTTTACTTTGTTGAGAAACAGAGTAAAAGTAGTTCCCTAGTCTGGAAAGTAAGGAAAGTCCCTAACTTTATAACCTAACAGGGGAGCTTCGCCCCCCTCGACCCCTTGCTAACCAAGGGGGATTGCGCTCCCCCTGGACCCATGTATGATGCGCCGGAGAATCGTGTTTTTTTTTTTTTTTTTTTTTTGATGGGGGAGCATATTTAAACTGCTCTAACCGAACTTTACATAACCTAACCTCTCGACCCCCTGCTGACCCCCCTCCCTAACATGTATGAAGCACCCGTAAAACTAGAGAAGTACAACCGTATGTGAGACCTTGGAAAGGTTGTTATTCTCGTTGGGACAATATTGGAGGCGCGTGCTTATCACAGCTTGATATGCCCACGAGGCAGCAATTAAGCGCATCGCATGTGACACGCTCGTGTCACTGTTCGAATATGGTGGATTAAAAGACAATACGTTTAGGAAACTTTCCTGAAAGTTTCGGGACTAGGGATTTTTCCCGATTTTAGGGAAATTTTGGTGGCACATATTTCAGTCAATTTGCCTTCTCACACCCCAAACCCAGATTCCCCATAGGTTCCCAGGCTCTCAATATAACGCTCTCTAGGCTGTTGAGTGTTAAGTGTACAGCACATCCCATGTGACACGCCCGTGTCACTGTTCGCATATGGTGGTATTGAAGGGCCTCGGTTTTAGGTTATTTGACGGCGCAATGTGCCTCCTGAGGGATACCAATAAAGAGGCTAAATAGTCAGCTAACACTTACCGAGAGGTGTGGTTGAATAATACTTTGAGGAGAGTAAAGAAGAGTTGAGTGTCGATGTATCTGTCCTGCCATCATGGCGCCGCGAAGAAGACTGCCAGATTGCTACGTGGCGGCTGGCAGCGATAGACCCCGCGTAGTAATACATCAGGAATATAGTCGTTTAAAATCATAAAATACAAATACTTGCGCCATTATTTATTTTTATATAGAGAAGAAAATAACGTAGAACTCGTGAAAACCGTTTTATGTCCGAAATCGTAATGATCCATGCGCGTTATGGATATTACTGGCTTAGGAACTAGTTTGTATGGTGCACCGCAGGGCAGCTATGAGGCTCAGTCTGTCTATAGAGGTGCTCGTGAAACTATAACAATGGACTTAAACAAAAATCGTGAGGCCAGCGTGGAAAAATACATCTTTTTTGACATAAACACGCCTGTCCGCTTGTCAAAACCCCGTCGTACGTGCTAGAAATGTTGTAATTACCACCATACCGTGCCCTAAATGCGCTCCCGCTACGAGCCGCTATTCCTAAGATCATTCATTTTTTTTTTTTATATGTAGTGTCTTTAATTTCATGCACATTGTTTGTATTGTTTTATCGTGATTTATATCCCTTTCTAGTCCTGATGATGACGCATGAACGAGTCGAAACGTTGAGAAATAAAGATGTTCGTGGCAACGCTGGTCCTCTCTCTCTCTCTCTCTCTCTCTCTCTCTCTCTCTCTCTCTCTCTCTCTCTCTCTCTCTCTCTCTCTCTCTCTCTCTCTCTTCTTCAGTGTTCGTTTAGGTTTATAATAAGTATAACAATGTTTTTTTTTTTTAATTATATATATATATATATATATATATATATATATATATATATATATATATATATATATATATATATATATAAAAAAACACTGATTAGAGAGAGAGAGAGAGAGAGAGAGAGAGAGAGAGAGAGAGAGAGAGAGAGAGAGAGAGAGAGAGAGAGAGAGAGAGAGAGAGAGAGAGAGAGAGAGAGTATTCAATTTTAATATTAAATCGATCGCACCTTTCAGTAATAATGTCACTGTGCCTATTGGTTATATGCCTTGCAGTTTCATATATATATATATATATATATATATATATATATATATATATATATATATATATATATATATATATATATATATATATATATATATATATATATATTGTTGATTATGACATATACATTCCTATGTTAATATCATGTTTTTTCTTAACATAGTTCTGTATTCTTTCCTTTTCTTATTATTAATTGCAATATTATTATTACGATGCCTCATCTTGAAAAATACTGATATTTTTGCAAAGAAATATATTACATCAGGAGGTACTACATCCCTTGCAGCACACTGCATCTCAGAGGCAAGAGTTTTTACAGTCTTTGCCTTCTCTAAGGCCTTCATTATGTATTCCTCTCAATACATCTCTCATTACCAATAGCTTAGAAAAAAAGTTATTAGAGGGAACAAATAACTCGGCAGATCTATCAAACAGCCGTCAAAGGGGTGTCCGCCATATTGGTCGAGTCAGGTCGGGCGGCCTGCCTCACTCTGACCTTCCCAATGGTTAATCCCCATGCCGCCTCTACCTATTAATGAGAGCGACAAAGAGCTCTTGCCTGGCAAGTCATGTGATTTAAATCTTATAGAAAGTGTATGAGGAAATATTGTGAAAGAATGGGAACCAGAAATGGAATGTTGAGAACCTCTTCCAGCACGCGAGGAGGGAGTTTGAAGTTTTGAGGGCGAAACCCAATATAATATATAATCATGTTGCCTCAGTCCCCAACGCCTCCGAAAGATCATAAATAAACAAGGAGGATGGACCAAATATTGACTGAGCTGCGATTTAGTGATAAATAGTATTAGATCATATTTTCTAGGGCTGAGAGCTAGAAGGGTCAATGTCAAAAAATGGCCGATTATAGATAAGCACACCATTGAACTAGAAATTTATCCGTCTATCGGTGCTATAATGGCCAATGTCATCCACGCGTCCAGGGAGCTACACTAGCGTTCTATTCTTAGCCAAAGTCGAGTGACAAATGAAAAATATTCAAGCTAGAAAGGCCAATATAGCGATTGGCCCTTCTTGCATTCACTTACTAGAACCACAGAGGGCCAGGTGAGTGGCCAATGCCAACTTCAGCTTTTCTTGCACGCTATGCTGTTTATAACGCATGTAGGTATTAAACTTTAGAAATACTATTTATAACCATTGTTTCTGTTACTAATGTGGTTGTATGACTTATTACTGTCCATAGCAAAATCAGTAGTTGTTATGTCTGTAATATCAGTGAATGTACGTTAGAGCACATCAGAACTTTGAAAGCTGAAACATGAATTTACGCGCTAGCCACAGTCCCCTGACAGCTCGCATCTCGGTCTCCCACCTGGAGGAAAGTGATACAGATGATTCTGTTGTTGATAAAGACTACAAACCGTCTTCAAATTAATCTGATGAAGAAGAAGAATCCTTCCTAGGTAATAAAATATTATTCTTAAGTTATATAGCTTGAGTTTTTAGACTCAGATATTACCATTTTTTTACGATTACGTTAAATACTAATGAATCTTATGGATAGTTAATATTAGTCTGAGAATGGTATTATCTTCATTATTTTTTTGCTGACTTTCTTTTCTTTCTTTCATAAAAGATGATGTACCAGCAACAGGAAGACATCGGAGTAGAAAACGGATAAGGCAACTCACACTGTGAAAAAAAACTGTTTGTCAAACGAAGAAGGCGAGAGGAGAAGAATATGTTTCCACCACAGGAAAATTGGTGAAAGGTCAACCTATGAGAAGCCCATGCCGAGACAGCTGTCGGAGAAGGTGCTATGAGAAGTTTAAAGAAGAGGATCGAAGGATGATATACCAAGAATACAGAAATGCGACACCAGAAATACAAAATTAAATCCTTAGTGGTTTGATTATTGAAGAAAATAAGAAAAGTCAGAGGTTGCGATGCAACGAAGGTGAAAGCCGAAGAAAATTTTCAAGGCACTACTTTCTTAAAGAAGCAATATCTGAAAAAGAAGTGTGCCAAAAGATGTTTCTATCTACTTTTGGTATTACTCTAAAAAAAGCTAGAACTGTTGCAGAGATGCGGCAGTCTGAAAGTGGCATTGTAGCACCGGATGGAAGAGGGAAACATGGGAAACAGAAACAAATATCCCCCAAATCACTCGAGATGATTAAAAAGCGTATCATCAAGTTCCCAGCCTGGAGAAGTCATTATGCTAGGGCAGACTCAGAAAAAAAAGTATTTGAATCCAGACCTCACAATAGCTCAGACGTATCGATTGTACAAAGAATACTGCCATGAAAACAATTTACCACCAGAAAAAGAATCAATGTACAGAAAAATCTTCAATGAAGACTTCAATCTGTCCTTCCATCACCCAGCCCAGGACTCTTGTGAAAAATGTGACACTTTTAAGGCATCCCTAATGACTGCTGGTGAGGATGAAAAATATCGCATTGAAGAAGAGAAAGCAAAACATCATGAACTGGCAGAGATGACTTACAATGAAGAAAAAAGCTGATAAAGAGTTTGCTGCTAAAAACAGAGGAATTGTTACTGCATCCTTTGACCTCCAGAAAGTATTACCGTGCCCAATGCTGCAGACAGGAATCGTTTACTACAAGAGACAGCTTGCAGTATATAACTTAACAATTTTTGCAACAAGTGTGGATGGAAATAAAGCACACTGCATGATATGGGATGAAACAATTGCAAGAAGAGGAGGCCAAGAAATAGGTTCATGTGTAATGAAATGGTTAATTGGCCTGGCAGACGACATGAAGGACATTAGACTCGTGACTCGTGACTCGTGTGGTGGCCAAAATTTTTATTTTTATTTTTTTTACGTTGATGCCTATTGCGCCAGTAGGCATGGGGCAGTGGGGCCTGCCCAAGGCTTCTTCTTTTTTTGGGTGGGGGCTGATGGTCGCCCAGCCAGCGCTGGCGGTGGAGTGTTTATTAGTGGCGCCATCTATTGGCTCTCCCCTGCCCCTCGACTCGTTCTTGATTCGCTTGGCGGCTTCATCAGTCGTCCGGTTGATGTGGGTCTTCAGGACAGCATGTGGGTAGTTTTAAGCCACTCGGCGGTGACTGAAAAATCCGAGTGGTAGCGTGAGGATTCGAACCCGCGTCGTCCACCACGCGGCGAATGTGGGTCCAGTACGCTATCACTTCGGCCACCGCCTACCCTAATAGGAACCATTTATTTGCAGCCATGCTTATGCATGTTTCCATGAGTAAGGGGATAAAAATAACACATTCCTTCTTAGAACCTGACCATACACACATGGAAGCAGACACCATACATGCCTTGAGAGAAAAATATAAGAAATCAACTGCAAATATTGAGGTGCCAAGGGACTGGAGCACAACCATCAGAGCAATCCATAGAAAAAATAAGTTGCAAGTGACTGAAATGCAAACAGCAGATTTCTTGAATTTTAAAAGTTTGTATATGTGTGTTGACCCTCTGGTGAATCTCTATAAGGCTACACATGGACAACGAGTAAACTGGATGAAAATTAAGAAGATGGAATACAATCCAAATGAAATTGGCCAGATTATGTGTTGGACATCCTTTTGCCAAAATGCAACAGCAATAGGTTCACCTAACATCACCAAATGTGGGGTACAAACTTGGCGGAGGGACTGTTTTTTGGGCGCCATTAAAGGTAATGGGCTAAAGAGTAGCTTAACCGGATATTTTGTTTTTATTTATTAATGATCCACGAGACATCCTAGAGTTAAATCAGAGCATGTGCTTATCTTTGTATTCATTCATACACACACTGGTAATATTTCTGTGGGGTCTGATTCACTTATTAGAGTGAAATTCTATTGTGATAAACAGTCACAAATTCGTGTCACTAGTAAAAATGAAACTAGTAATTTAAGTTTTGCCACCATGAAATATACACAAATAGATAAATATGAAAGCTCACGAAGTCACAATAAGTGACATCACCTGCTTTGCGCAGTAAAAATATGCTATTTTAGGTATATGACACCCACAATATGGCAGGCTGCTGCTGCCTCGGCCACAGATTATTGCCAGATTGTCATACTCAGCCGCTTATATTTCCCGACTTCCTGCCCCAAAACTGTCTTCTGGGCTCCAATAACGAAACTAATTTATAGTTATCGTTAAAAGAGTAAGATCCTGATGTTTCTTGGCAATAGTTAGGCGTCAGAAACCGTTAAATACTATGCTCTGAGTACGACAATCTGGCAACGGTGGCTATACGTATTTTCATATTATTGTTCTGTTGTTTATTGAATGTTGTGTTCAAGAAAAAGAATACTCATAATTTTAGTTAGTTTTTGGTTATAAGGATTCTTTACGAAATACAAGTATAACATTACCTTCTTTTACTTAGGAAACGTCCTGAATCCTGGATCGGCTACGGTGATGTTAGGTGCGCCTATTAGATTTGAGAAGGAAGGGAAAAGGAAGACCACCAAACTGGATTCTCCCACAGCTTGAAGGAGGACCAAGAAAAATTCTACCCAAAAATTTGAAGGACTTGATGGATCTCCTTCCGCTTATTTCTGCAGGAAGCAGACATTTTTACAGAAGCCTGCAGGCAGCATAAGAGGCTTCAGATGATGGTGATCCCGGTGTGTGAGAGTTATGTCTAATGTCATAATGATTATGGGTCATTACTTTTTTCTTGAACACAAGGCAACAATTTTTTCAGTTTTTATTTATTTTGATTAATCTACAATATAGGGAAAAGACTTGTGTTTGTTAATTAATCAATCTTGTTATTTTTTTCTTTTCTTTAGCCATTGATTCATGATATTTTCTTTAATTCCAAACAAGAGTATCATTGATATTGTATTAGATATACTAAAAAACTATAGATAGCTTATGTTCAAAATGTTGTCAAAAAAGGGTTATCGTCTCCTTATATGCAATCAAAATTGTTTTTTTACAGAATTTGCGGAAAATAGAAATTTTAAAGTTTGGACTCATATTTTTTCTTTGGAATGCAAAACAATAATACAATGCTTTGAATAGGAAATGAAAGGTAATAATGTAAGCAATAATCAAAAATAAAATCTTTCGTTTGCTGCAATTACCTGATTTTTAATAGGTAAAGGATACAATATTTCAAACGCGTTTTTTCTCAAAACATTGATTTGTGACATTGGCCCTTTTAGTTCTCAGCCCCTGTTTTTAAGTTCATCCTTGTATGGTAATAAACATTTAACAGATATGTTGTTACTGACTCAGAGAGAGAGAGAGAGAGAGAGAGAGAGAGAGAGAGAGAGAGACTCACCATGCATTTTTCAGGCCCGACCGGCCTTTTTTTTTACCGCCGCGATACTCCACATTCCCGGACGTATTTTACCCTCACAGATATATTGTACCCCAATAAATTTGGTATCAATGGCTTCATAAAAACTACAACATGCGCAAACAGAAAGAGGAAAATAAACAATACAAGCTCGTTTCCAGTCTCCATATAGAGCATTGTAGACAATAAATCCTAAGTACCAACTCTTCCCCACTCGCTAGCTCGAAATTTTGTGTACCAACTTTTTTAGCCGAATATATGTTTCGAAGCAGAATTTAGTGAGGATTCTTATGGTATTCCCGAGTTACACCGAGAAAACTGTATGTTTTCCTCTCCCGTCAAAGTAGGCTAACAACTAAAAATCGCTTAAAGCTCGTCATCTACGCTCCTTAGAAAGGTTGCCACATGTTACCATTAAGAAACTTATCCCAACAAATGACGCTCCCAAATTTGACGCACTTTCACCGAAAATTTAATTTTTAATCAATTTTTAAAACTTTTATGACGCGTTTTGCGTCATCCTGCGCCAGGACCTTTTATCCTTGATGACGCGAAACGTGTCATTGTGCGCAAGAGGGTTAAGACGGGGACGAGGAGGGGCGGGGAAGGCAGGTTGGCGAAGAGTGAGGTGGCTATGGACGATGCATTGGTAAAAAAAATGAAAAGATTAGAAAAACAGAGCCCAGCTCAAGTGTTGAAGTGACAACGTCTGTGACCGTACATGGCCTGCTGCTTGGTGTACCGGGGTGACCGATGACGTGGTGCCCACAGACGTCAACGCGGCCATCGCAAAGATCAAGGAAACCCAATACATTCAATTCTTGGAGTTGTGTCCACATGCTTCAAGGTAAGCAGCGACCCCCAACACCTTTGTTGTGCCGTAGTATTTCCTTTCACAATGTCCATGACAGAACTCGCCCGTGTCGTCGCCCAGGTGAAAACGGCTCCTCCTTCCTGCGAGAACGGGCGAGGACCGAAATTGCCCACCTACCAAGAGGGAGAGGACATCAACAACTACCTCGTCCGCTTTGAAATGGTGGCTGAACTTCTGCGGATCGACAAGGACAGCTACGCCGCAAGGTTGGGTTGTCTCCTCACGGGTAAGGCCACTGAACTCTATACTTCCCTGTCAGCTGACAAAACCGAAGATTACGCTCTCTTGAAGAAAGCTCTCCTCACGGGGTTCAGTAAGACGGCGGACAAATACCGTCAAGACTTCCGTCACGCCAGGATTAGAGTTGGGGAGAACTACCAGCAGTTCTCTATCCACCTGACCTGGTTGTTCCGGGCGTGGTTGGAAGCCTCTGACGTCCCCTGCACTTATGAAGAGCTCCGGGAGTTTATGCTCCTTGACCAGTTTCTGACCAATTTTACCCAAGACTTGAGGATCTTCATCAAGGAGCGCCGGCCGAAAGACCTTCCCGACCCAGCGAGACTTGCCGACGACTGGTCGTCTGCCCGCAACGCCTACCCGAAAGCTTCCTCTCCAAGTTCCCGAGACTCCTCAAAGGCTGCTTCGCCCACGAAATCTTCAGAGTCCTCTCAAGGAGGCGACTCCTTCTAGACTTCTGCCCAGCCCGGCTCTGCAACCGTGAAGTGTCACCAATGCGGAGAGGAAGGCCATATCCGCCCACGCTGCCCAAAGAATCCCCGCGCCTTCAAAGATGTCGAACCTGCTAAACCATCTTTTTTTTTTTTTTTTCACGTCTTGGTCTATTGCGCCGGTAGGCTTCTTCCCGGTGGATCCTGGATTCCTGATCGTCGGTTCAAGGCTTCCTCCCGGTGGGCCCTGATGGTCGGCCCAGCCCGTTCTGGCGCAGGCGAGTGTTTATAGTGGCGCCATCTTGCATTGGCTCATGCTGCCCTCCCGGAGTTCATCTTTAATCCTAGAATCTAGAGTCCGGGTTGATAGGTGGTCTTCTGGACAGCATGTGGGTAGTTTTAAGCCACTCGGCGGCGGCTGAAAAATCCCAGCTTGGTGGCACCGATCGGGGATTGAACTCGCGTCCTCCTGAACCCTGGCCGTCACGCTATCCGTTCAGCCACCGCCTCCCCAGTCATATCAGGTAGGCTTTTGCCTTAGTGACAGAAGTGTCCCGAAGTTTTCCGTTTCGGGCACTGTTAACGGGTCTTGGAGCTCCAACATCATCAGGGATGCTGGCTGTTCCTGTGTGATTGTCTCTGAAGATGTACTACCTGATGTAGATGTTGAGAGTTGCCCAAAGGCCTCCCTTGCTGACTACCTAGGACGAGTGGACAAGTTTCCCGTGGTGAGGTGCCACTTAAGCTGTCCCTACTTCACCGGTTGGACTGAGGTGGTACGAGCTCCTATGAAGTTTGTTGGGGCCCTCATCGGAAAAGTCCCTGGGTAAGGGATCCCCATGACCCTGACTCTTCTCAATCTCCATCTGATTCTTTCAGTGCATTCTCATCTTCAAAGTTGCAGCGAGGGACTTCTACTCTTCGTGTTCCGACGTCCCCTGAAGCCATCCGGGTACACGCAGCTACCACCCGTGCTGGTAGGTTGAAGAGGCTTCATCCGCTCGTCCTGCCGGAACTTCAACCTCTCTCAGTTACCCCTCAGGAGTTCGCGCAGCTTCAAGCCTCATGTGCTTCCTTAGCAGCAATACGGCAGAAAGCCTCATCTGGACACGTCGACAAAGGAACAGGTCATCCTTCCAGTACCTGTATCTCAACGGGCTTCTCTACAGGAAGTGCCTCACCTCCCAGCGTTCCAACAAGGTAGGACAACATTGTCTAGTTGTGCCAAGTGTTTCCCGTCAGATCATCCTCTTCGCGGCCCATGAGAGTCCCTTGGCTGGACATTTCTCTCGTCATAAGATGGAGATGAAGATCTTTCAACATTTCTTCTGGCCAGGTATAGGAGCAGACATCCGTGCTTACTGTCGCTCCTGTGATAAGTGCCAACGGATGTCGGGGAGAGGTCGTGTACGTCCTGTCTCCCTCCAACCCTTACCTGTCGTTACACAACGACTTCCCCGAGTCGCCATCGACCTCGTTGGACCCTTGTCTCCACCAGCTACGGAAGGACTTCTTGTCAGCCCCGTTCCCGTAGTGGAGGAGCCATCACCTGACGCCAGCTCCACTGAACTTCCCAGCGATGAACCACTTATGAACTACCGGGATGTACTCTCCGCCCCGTCTAGCTGTACGGTAACGATTCAGCAGAACATCGTCCGGGCGTTGAGATGGGCCTTGGGTAACACGGGTAACAACCGTCGAGCAGCGGCGGAGGCACGGGCCCCCCGGGCAGGCGCCCTGTAGCAACCCGTAACAGTACACGGGCGAGCAACCGACCAGTCGACTTGACTGCAGCTGGGGAGCCCAAAGCGAGGATGACCAAGCGGGTCAACCTCGCCGCCGCAGAAGGGCCACCCGGCTGCTCACCCACGGAGGGCTGGCGTGCCACTGCCCGGGGGTGGGAGGGATCGAAGTCTATATATATACCAAGTCAAGTCACTCTGCTTCAAAACTGCGACCGGTACGCGCAGGGGGCGGTTTGGGGGCGGAGCAGCGGGATGACGTCACTTGAAGCTAAAAAAAAAAAATACCCGCCAGTTCAGGGGTGACTAAAGTTGCGGCCGTGTGTGCACTTTGAATGTGCATGCTTGCTTTCTTTCACAGCGCGTTCAGGCAAGCCACTGATGAAAAAAAATATGCCTTTTTGTTGTGCTATTGCGTGACTGTAATTCTAATGCCTACCAACGGCGGTGTGGGGTGTGAGGGAGGGCATGTTGAAATGATTGATTTAAATTAGTCCGCCTTTCTTCGTTTTCTCTAAATCCCTGTTTCTACATTCTCTAGTTTGGCTCCAAGCAACGTCACGCATAAGCCACGCCTCTGCCGTGTCTCCTCCCACAAACCTGCGTATGACTTGACTTGGTATATATATATATATATATATATATATATATATATATATATATATATATATATATAAATATATATATGTATATATATATATATATATATAGACTTAGGGAGGGATAGCGTGACATCCACACGCGTCGACAATTCACGGGTAACTGACTTCGTGACTCTCATGAATTATACTAAACTGTCGCGCGGCAGAAAGCCAACTTTGTGACAAAAAGTTCACTCGGAAAAGCCACCTCAACAGACACACTGATGAAAGATGATGCAAGACCTCATCAGTGCCAAGTAAGTGACAAAAGATTCGCTGAGAAGAGAGACCTGGACACATACATCCTCACACGCTGAAAGGCCTCATCAGTACCGAGTATATGACAACAAAATTTCGCTGTGAACAGAGACCTGCACACATACATCCTCACATGCTCAAAGACCTCATCAGTGCTAAGTAGGTGACAAAAGATTCGCTAAGGAGAGAGACCTGGACACCTACATCCTCACACGCTGAAAGACATCAATGCCAAGTATGTGACAAAATATTCGCTGAAAACAGAGAATTGAACATAAACATCCTCACACGCTGATCTCTCAAAAACATTATATAAGGCACACGGGCCATAAAGACTATGTGTGTGACAACTGTGGAAAGCGCTTCATAACAAAGCCAGAGATTCTCCCTTGAGAGACGTCGCCCCCAAGTTGTACTGAAGTGTGCAGTTACTGATCTCTTAAAAAAACAAACATTATATAAACCACACGGGGCATCAAGGCTAGCTATCCCGAACATGAACTCGCTAAAGGGACCAGGGAAAGGCGTTGGCAATTAAGGGGAGAAATTTAAGAGCTACAATATCAAGCAAAGTAAAAGAGGAACATTGGCCCAGGCGGCAGACTCATTTTCCTGAGGATGTTTTTCGGTAATAAAAACGGGTGTTGTAATCAATGAATTTACCTTAAACGTAATGCTAATAGGTTACTATGTCTTAGTATTCACAAATATTAAAAAAAAAAACTTTCAACATACAAGCACATATATGTCTTAACGAAATATGACGTAGAAATGTTATGCATTCAAATTCATTATCTCGACTTTGTGAGGTGAAATTATGTACAACAGTGGCAAGGTGTACAGTGTTACCATTCACCTAAACTTATTACACCATGTGCTTTTTATACGGTGTACCTTAAGAAGGGAGGAAGCTTCATGGCATAAGACCATATCTTACAAAGTTGCATTAATTTATTTTAAAATACCCTTCGTTCAAACAGCTACAAGTGCGTTTTCAAAGGTTATTTATGCGATCGTTGTTGGTAATATGCTAGGGGGAGGAGCCTGGCCAAGGATGACGGCCGAGGGAACGGAGTCTGTATATACTAGTACCGAGTTCAGGAAAATACGCCCGGGACTAACTTTAGCTACTCGCACCGCGTCTCAGATTAACACCCACGATATAGGACTACACAGGGCCGGTTTGGGCTCTTACGACGAGCCTGAGACGAAGTGTTAGCTGCATAAGTATGGGTCCTACTGGACTGGCCGCTGGCTCCCTCTCTTCTCCCAGGCAAGTGGAGCTGTCTCACGTTGCCTGAACGGTTTCCAATTTGACATTTTTAATGTTTTATTTAAGGAAGTCTTGTGATCTATTGCCTTATTTTAGCTTTTAAAAACAAAATAAAATGCAATTTATCTTCGATTAATATTAGATTTCTTTCATATTTATCTGCCTGTTGGAATAAACTTAGTGACACATGAGAAGTTGGGAACACAATTGGCTAGCTACAGTGCGGAGTACACCGTACCGTACCTCCTCTCTGCGAAGTGGCTGCCAACCATCTGCAACTTTGTTTTTATTTTATTACACTCAGACTAAGTATTAATAAAAATTAAAGGGTAATCGGTAATCGGACTTAACGTTATTGCTTGAGTGACGGTGTCTGCGCCGCTCATTGGCGGTTGTTTACTATTATCTAAGCTGCGCAATTTCGTTTATCATGACATAGCCTACTATCTGTCGCTCTCTGCTACATCTTAATATCAACACTATTGGTATATTAATGTAGTTTTTCTTATAATCTCTCTTCCTTATGGCTATTCATTAGTTTATTACCCACAAAAATTTGAAACATATTTCAGGAATAATGATAGGACGGATGATAAAAAAAAATAAAAAATAAAATGAGGTATATGTTCAGAGAGTTGACTCTCATGAATTATACCGAAACTGTCGCGTTGGCAGCAGCACACAGATCCACCAATCTGATTGGCTTTTTTGAGAAGAAACAATGCCGAGACCAATAAGAACAAAAAGATGATTGATCTAGCCAATCACAGCTAATTATTTAATTTGGGAAGGGAAAGGAAGGAAGATTTGAATCAGTCTGCGATCATGTCTCTCTGCGGTGGGTGCTCTGAAGACTATTTCTTCGCCATTGCAAAATATTACAGTAAAGATCAAGAGGCTCTGAAGTTTTTCCGTGAACACGGAGTTCTTGCGAAAGAAGTGAAGTGTGGGAAGTGTGGTGGTGCGTGTATTTTACGTGAAGACACACTTCTATGGAGGTGCAGGGCCAGCACTATAGTACCTAAAACTTAGACACGGCGGCATTGCAATTTCACCATTGGGGACCACAGGGGCAGCTTCCTGCAGGAAACGAGGCTGCCACCCTGGAAAATGATCCTCTTCGCCAACCACTGGCTTTGCAATGCCTGGGACCACGAGACAGTGACTGAGTGCTTACACATTTCACGTACTACTTCCGTTGACTGGCGCTCATTCTGTAGTGAGGTGACTGAGTACTGGTTTTTAAATCAAGATAGCATTGGTGGCCCGGGGGTAATCGTCGAGATCGACGAGACCGAGACACACACACCAGGATGAATGTAGGCCGTTGGGAAGCTCAATGGTGATTGAAGAAACTTCTAAGGATCAAGGCCTGCAGCCCAGCGCAACGTCCTTACTCTTAGCTGCCTGAGCAGTGTTGCCACCCAAAGTTTTTGGAAATCTGAGCTGTATGCCCCCAAAAATATGTAGAAATCTGTAGATCCTAAAATTGAAATGTCTATATAGGCTATTACTGGTATGGATTCGAAATTTTTTTTTATATGAGTCTTTTTCAGTAATTATTGCAGTTAACCCATGTATCTGTTATGAAAAGAAAATTCAAGGTACATTTTGTTACATTTACTTCATAATAAATGATTCAGTAACTGAAAATTACTCATAAATAAAAGTGAAATGTGATCCAGTATTTCATACTTTTCCTCAATGAATCCAAACGGCAAAAATATTCAACAGACATACATGAGTATAGTACACATAGGCGGATCCAGGGCCCCCCAAACGCTCTGAGAGTATGTTTTGGCCCCCCCCAAAGAAATTCGTTACAGATACTGTCAGCCTCCCTCAATCATATACATATCATGTAGAACTCGATAGTCGATACTGCATCGCTCTACTACATAAAACAAAATCCAATTCTATGGCCTCAATGCACAAGCGAATCGGAATTAAGCGCTGAGAAGGAAGGCCTCTTCGGCCAATCAGCGATTAGGGAAAATACCAAGGTTGAGCTTCAGCAAGGACTTCTAAATATAGAATTTACTCAGGGCGTGCGCTGTCGAATCTTTAGCCCATAAACCTCGGGCTAGGGGTCTATTGTCACTCTCCCAGCGCGCGAGCGATACTGCAAATTTTTGGAAAAATAGGTGTTGTTCACCAATTCACTTAATTCCATGTGTACAGTCCGTCGTCGATGAACAGTTGGCCCCCCCCAAAACTCAAGGCTGGATCCGCCCTTGATAGTACAGTACTACAGTTGACCCTCACTTTAATGCTAAAATATTTAACACCTTACATTGAACACAAGTCTAGATGATCACTTAGTCTGTATGGTAGTAAATAAATAACAGAAGCCTTTGACTGAGTGTAAAATAAATGACAGTAGTTATAAGGAGTGGATGCAAGAACTTTCGCATATTATATTCAGGGTCTCCTGTATTAGAAAAATAAAATATGCAACATTCAAACTAAATCATGGTGTGCAGTATATTAAAATCTAAAGGGTTGTTAAATACGAGTATAGTACACAGACAAAGCAGTGCTGTACAGGATTTTATATTTTTTTGCCAGAAACTACACTTAGCATAAACACTCAATCCTTCACATGACATAATATGTACAATCAGCAGCATAAATTTTCTTCCATCCCACGTGCGTGGTATGACTCTAGCGCTGTTATTTAACACTATTAAATGCAGAATTGACAGTCATGCACATCATAGATTAGGACTCAATAATTAGTTGTGTTGTTGGAAACTGTAACGGGTCACATTAGCATTAAGGACATGGGATGGGAGTGTATTTATGATTCCAACTGTACCTGTAGTCCATTAGCTACCTGAAGCTGTAGGCCTACTGTTACTGATCATTTAAGATTTCCAGGTATTTACTCTCTGCCTCCAAGTCTTGGTTATCTTTAAATCACAGCTAGAGGAGGCTTTAATCAGATGCTTAGTCTGCAACAAGCCTACCATAGTTTCAGTTGAGAGCCGATTTCTCGTTTTGGTTTTCATTCTATTGATGGCTGAGAAAATCCTCTCAACTGTTGCACTAGAGTGGGGCAAACAAAGTATTGTCCTCATGAATTTACCAAGATTGGGAAACATGGGGCTATCGTCAATTCCTTTTGTTTCACTAACTATACACCAAAATTCCTCAGGTTTCATGCTGGAATTGACATCAACGAGAGTTCCAAGAGAATTACTTAGCAGCCGCCATTCAGTATCTACATCCTGAACATTGTCAGCAATATTACTAAACCTCTGAAGCAAATTAATCAGTGATGGGACCTTTTTTTGGACTTAGAGCTTTCAAACATTCAACATCAACAGACTCAAAAGAAATTCTCTTGTAGATCTGGGAAACAGCTTCAATGTAAAACTCCAAACAGTTCAGTCTAAACTCTTCCAAGTCATTCTTTTCATAATGGTTTGAACAAACTTCCATTCCAACTCCAACACCAAGGTACATGTCTTCTATTTTTCTGAAGTTACCTGGATCTCTGAATCTTATTTGCCTCAATGGTGTCCTTGCCAGGTATCTCTTTTTCATGTAGCAGTCCAAGAGTGTTCCTAGAGTACTTGATACTGATGTGTACAGAACATGAATCTGAGTACTCTCAGACTGCATCTGCTTGTTTATCTTATTAAAAATTGGTAACACATAATCTAAGAAAAGAAAATACAGTTTTGTGATAGGGTTAGACAATCACTGAAGGAGTGTTTCTGTGGCAATAAGCTTATCACACAAGACAGCATTGGGGAAATAAAGCTTAAGAACACTGTACTGTTCTAGAAACCTAGACACTACCATGTGCAAAAAAGAGCCATCTAGTTTGTGATGGATGCAAGATTTTGTGGGGTTTTACATTGACAAAGTTTTGGAATTCCTCAAGCTCTCTTGGGACTGCACTGAAAAAAACTGTATATATCTCTTGCCAGATCCTCAACTGACCTAGGTAGCTTTAAGCAAGCATAAGATGCACACAAAGCAAATGAATGGCATACACATTTCATAACAAATAATTGGGGGACATCTGCCTTTAATAAAGATGACAAAGAGTGATATGCACCAAGCATGGAATTAGCTCCATCAGCAGCAAATCCAATCAGATTGTCTTTGTATGGAATAGCATTGTCTTTGAAAAAAAGCTACAACCTTATTGTCATAGGTGGGCACGATAACAGAAAACCTTATTCCCGATACCCGATAACTGATAATGGAAAACCTTATCGGTGATAACCGATATTCGTTAACTGGAGACACAAATATGGGCGATAACCGATACCCGATACCCGATATAAATCCACAATTCCGATACTAGCTAGCGATAAGTCTGATAGGTGAAAACGATACTATATTGATATTTACAAAACAAAAAAAAAACTTAGATGAATTCAAATTTTCATTATCTATATTTTTGAAAACTTACAAAACCTGAAAACCACACGTTGAACGTAATATAGACGGTAACACTAGAAACGCCTGAACCGATGTCGTGTTGTTTGCTGTTCCCACCGTCAAAAGCTGGACGTTTTTTTTTACAAACACTGATCTCTCGTGAACTGGCCCATCACAACTTATTTAGTTATTCCTACTTATCACCATTAACACTTTAACAGTCACTTCAGTAAAGAAGCACTGAAGCACTGGGAACCGGAACACTGGCACTCACTCCGTCACTCGAGACCCAGCTGAGAGGCCACGTGCCACGCTGCAACGTGGTAACATAAACCGCTCGTCTCTGTTTGCGCTCTTTACAACGGGATCACAAATTTCTGGCAGTGAATAATAATTTTTGGGGCAAAGTTAAATGATTTTTTATTTCTGATAGTGTTTTTTGAGTCAAACAAAAAAAAAATGACCTAATGTTTGAATGTTCTGATCTAAGTATGAAATCTCTTCACCGAACATATTTCATAACCCGAAGTTTTTTTTTCATACAACACCGGGCGCCCGGGCCACGCATGCGCAGTAAGGAGACAACGTTTTTTTTGAGAGGCGGAAAAAGAAGCGATTATCACTAGTTTGGTTACAAAAGTAACGAAGATACCGATATTTATATAAATAAGTAGCGCATGGCCGATAACCCGATTTTGTTATCAGCGATAAAGTATCGCGATAACTTATCGCGATAACGCCCAGCAATGCTTATTGTACATTAATCATGCTTGTTCTCTTCCTATTAAAGATAGAGAGGCAGCTCACAAAAGGTTCCAGAGCCTTCGAACTCCCGCTAACTTTGATCTATATATTTCAGCCCGGAATCGAGCCAAATCTATTCTCCGACTTACCAAAACTTCTTTTATAAATAGAAAATGTTAACACCTTGCTTCTTCTAATTCTTCCCGTGACTACTGGCATCTAGCCAAAAATATCTCCTCCAATTTCACTTCTTCCTCTTTCCCTCCTCTCCTTAACCCTGACGGCAGCACTGCCGTCTCATCTGTCTCTAAGGCTGAACTCATCACTCAAACTTTCTGTAAGAACTCCACCTTGGACGATTCTGGGCATATTCCTCCTACTCATCCCCCCTTTGACTCCTTTATGCCTGTTATTAAGATTCTTCCTAATGATGTTTTCTATGCCCTCTCTGGCCTCAGCTCTCAGAAGGCTTATGAACCTGATGGAGTGCCTCCTATTGTCCTTAAAAACTGTGCTTCTATGCTGACACCCTGCCTGGTCAAACTCTTTCGTCTCTGCCTATCAACATCTATCTTTCCTTCCTGCTGGAAGTATGCCTTTGTACAGCCTGTGCCTAAGAAGGGTGACCGCTCCAATCCTTCAAACTACCGCCCAATAGCTTTACTTTCATGTCTATCTAAAGCTTTTGAATCAATCCTTAACCGGAAGATTCAAAAGCACCTTTCCACTTCTAACCTTCTATCTGATCGACAGTATGGGTTCCGCAAGGGGCGTTCTACTGGCGATCTTCTTGCTCTCTTAACTGACTCTTGGTCATCCTCTCTTAGCCGTTTCGGTGAAACTTTCTCTGTTGCGCTAGACATCGAAAGCCTTCGATAGAGTCTGGCACAAGTCTTTGCTTTCTAAACTGCCCTCTTTCGGATTCTATCCCTCTCTCTTTTCCTTTATCTCCAGTTTCCTTTCCGGCCGTTCTATCTCTGCGGTGGTAGACGGTCACTGCTCTTCCCCCAAACCTATCAACAGTGGCGTTCCACAGGGCTCTGTCCTATCACCCACTCTCTTCCTGTTATTCATCAATGATCTTCTTTCCATAACAAACTGTCATGTCTAGGCATACGCCGACGACTCCACTTTGCATTATTCAACTTCTTTCAATAGAAGGCCATCCCAACAGGAAGTACCCAACTCCAGAGTGGAGGCTGCAGAACGCTTAACCTCAGACCTTGCTATCATTTCCGATTGGGGTAGAAGGAACTTTGTGTCCTTCAATGCCTCAAAAACTCAATTTCTCCACCTAT
>NC_066510.1:2236465-2282493 GCF_024679095.1 Eriocheir sinensis
CTACCGGGGATACTCCGATGAAACAAAACGCACGTTGCAGACCACCTCAAGGTAATGAGGAAGTGTCTGAAAAAATAATCAGTCATCGTAAATTGGTAAATACCAATAACGCAAGTATTTGAAGCTTGAATAAAACCGACGGCAACTAATACCACTCACTTGATGTGCATGTATCGTTAATATTTCCTTTAGTTATTATCCGACCTTTAAAATTAAAACGGCATTAAAATCTACTTGAGATGCACCACAAGAGGATGTATTTTGAATATTGATATCTAGTCAGATTGTAGCTAAACTTTAAGTTCGATTTTCTCTTTTTTTTTTTAGGGATGTACGTTATACTTTTTAATAACGTTTTTGTTTATAAAGCTTTTAACAAATTTTAAAGAGCATCATAATATGGAATATTTAAACAAAAATTTGTACCAATGAGATACTTCTATGATGAGTGTGAGGCTTACCTAGAGAATTTTAGCCAAATTTTGAAAAAAATAATATATATATATATATATATATATATATATATATATATATATATATATATATATATATATATATATATATATATATATATATATATATATATATATATCGTAAAGAAATTTCCAGAAATTATTTTTATAAGTAGCAATTGTTTATGTTAATCGTATCTACAAGGTGTATTATTCTCAAAGAACAGATCCAGAAAACACCGGAGTTATTCAAAGGAGAAGTTTTAAATAAAAATCAATATACTGCATTGATCATCAAAGCTATATATTCAATATTGTCATTGATAAGTGCTATTACTATGTTCAATACGTCTACACATATTTAGAATGATTCCAGCCCTCTAAGGGTTCAATTTGCTCTTTTTCGAAAATCGTATGTTCTACCCTTATGAGACCTGGTGCTGAATTCAGAAAGATTTCGCAAAGTTACAGATTTGTTAGCCCTCGCTTAGGTAACGTACGCTACCGCTACCGAGCGAGTTATGTGTGGATACAGAAAGGTTTCTGTAAGGAGTTAGGATTGCGTTGATTAGCCAGAATCTTCGTAGCCAGGTATGCCGTCATAAGACTCGACAGCGAATCATTAGCGTGTTTTCAGAACCGTCAGCCAATCGTAAGGCAGCCGCCTCCAGCTGTGAGTTCAAAACAACCCGTTCTCTTTTCCCATTTTCTTCCTTTCTCCGTTTTTAAGGTAATCTATACTAGATCGTAATCTGGGAATATTTCGTTGTTTGCTTCACATATATAGTCTGTCTGTCGGCTCCCAATTCATGTGCTGTCACCCCCGACAAAGGCCCATGGTCCCTCCACGGAGGGACAAATCTAGAGATGGATGGATGAATGGATGAGGAGGATGTAGGAAGATGAATAAAGAGAAAGGAAGAAAGAATAGAAGGGAGGAGGGAGGACTGGCGGTCCTCCGGGCGTCGGTGTTGCTGGGAAAACGTATCGTACCGTCCACACTTCTCATGCCTCTCAGAGTGTGTATATCTCGTTTCCAACACTAATATGCCAGCAAAAAAAAAGTCCAAGTTATCATAGACGAATGAAAGCATAGGCTCCAGACATTGAGCAGCTCTCCAAAGAAACCCAGCAGCAGAAGTCACATATAACTTTCAGCTCACCATGTTGGCCAGATATATTAAGTAGGCTACTGTTGGCATGTTAAAAAGTACGTAATAGTTGTTCAGATGTGGTAACATACTATATAGGATTGACAATTGGATGCTACCGTCATGTTGAATTATAGAAGTCGCTTTATATATTTATAATAGTTTATTTTATGACAGCTCCAATTATTATTATTATTATTATTATTATTATTATTATTATTATTGTGTATTGATTATCCTCTCTGGAGGTATATTATCAAAATTCCCATATGGAGGAGGAAAATTTTAATGTTTCGTAATTTCCATTCATAGTTTGCTCTGCGACTCCAGCAGCACTGCTTTACTGCCAAGTTTGAAGAAACTAGCTTTTCTAGAATTATGGGTTGCCGAGCTCTGGAGTAGGCGATCAATATTTAGTTAATTTAGCTAGATAGCCTTCATTTATATTTATTGTGTTTTATATCGTCTGGCATACAGTGTTAAAATGACCAGTGCTGTACAATATATTAATAACAATAAATGATAACATTAGGTTGTCTCTACAGAGGAACTCTTAATAGCCTACTCCTGAAAGAAAAATCTCTCTCTCTCTCTCTCTCTCTCTCTCTCTCTCTCTCTCTCTCTCTACACACACACACACACACACACACACACACACACACACACACACACACATGCATTTCCACTTCAACCCTAATTGCCTATCCCCGCTAATTTGGGGAACCAAATTATTCTATAACTTAATAGGTTTACTTATGTTATATTGTTGTTGTTGCTATGGCAGGAATAATGTTTGATATATAATTGATTTCCGAATTCTATGAAAGTGATTGGTGAAGGTTTTCCATGAATTCGGAGTTACTCCGAGTAAAAATATAGTTTTTAGTATAAGAAATACGTACATCAGACATTTCTGTATATAAGATACTCACTAAATGCTTCTTCTTCGATAACATTTAATATCTCTTAAGAATTTTATTACATCTTTGTCATTGTAATTTTTTTTGTAAAATGTTCCCCAAATGGGGACGTCGAACACTTTGACACGCTGGATTTCTTGATTTAGTCATCAACTTGCTAGAACACGTTTAGGTGCGCTGATATGACATAATATTATACCAACGCTCCTACATACAGTGTATATACATCCTCAAGGAAGGATTAGGACTCCAGACATCACTATTCCTTCACCATGGTTTGTGAAATAACAGGAAAACAATTCGTACACACGATATCAATTAATAAATAGTTTTCTAGTTCTGCTTTAACGCTTGTTATATGGTCACAATTGACATCATTAATATCCGCCATTACTGACACATCATTTACCTAAACACTATATGCATTAGAACCCTCAACCCTTAAGGCTTTTAGGTGTGAAAGCCATGTGAGGCGCCTGTCAAAGGTGAGTTCCAAGAATTTGTGTTCTTCCACAATAGGTAGACGTGAACCGCACATGATGAAATCAGGGTCTGGATGGTGGCCTCTCAGGCAGCAAAAGTGCATGGCAACCGACTTGGATGGTGAAAATCGGAAGCCAAGATTCTCTGCCCATCTGGATATTCTGTGGATGGCATGTTGCAGTCTTCGCTCCGCGGTGGACATCCGAGACGCTGAGTACCAGATTGCCAGGTCGTCGACATAGAGGGAGGACGACACCCCCTCTGGGAGCGATGTTGTAACTCCATTAATGGTCACGGCAAAGAGGGTGACATTGAGGACGCTTCCTTGGGGAACTCCTTCCTGCTGTTCATAGGGTGGTGAGAAAGGGGTACCAACTCTGACGCGGAAGGTCCGTTCTCCAAGAAATCCCTCAATAAAGTTTGGCATCCGTCCTCGGAGACCAAAGTTATGTAGCTGATTTAAAATCCCATACCTCCATGTCGTGTCGTGACTAGCTATGTGGGACAGGAAAAGCTGTCGAGCAGTTGCTGTCGAGATGCTTGATTTGTTGTAGTTGAAGTACCGGCAGATATGTGTGTTTGAGAACTCCCACGGTGTGATGGGAGTACCTGGTAAACTGCTATAGGGACGTATGGTAGTGAGAGGTGCCCAATGACATTCCGGGCACGGAAACCAAAGGGGCGAGGTAGGAGAGGGTTGTTACTGTATATTATATCTAAGTTATGGTCTTGGGCAACGGTGTAGGCAGGGTCGTTATGTTGGCGTGTAGTCTGTACCAGTATTTAATTATGAGTTCGTCTTTATGTAAGTCCAAGGGTGACACTCCTGCGTCAACTAAAACACTTGATATGAAGGATGATCTAAAAGCACCTGTTGACAGTCAGACTGCCGCGTGATGGCCAATGAGTGCTGGTAAAGGCGTAGGAGTACAGTGCGGTCAGCGCCCCATGAAGTGCATGGCAGCACAAGGAAGAGATCAAGGGATCTCATGCACCTTGTTTTAAAGTCTTTAAGGTGTGGAAGCCATGTGAGGCACCTGTCAAAAGTGAATCCCAAGAACTTGTGTTCTTCCGAAACAGGTAGACGTGAGCCGCACATGATGAGATCAGGGTCTGGATGGTGACCTCTTTGGCGGCAAAAGTGCATGGCAACCGACTTGGATGGTGAGAATCGGAAGCCATGACTCTCTGCCCATCTGGATGTTCTGTGGATGGCATGTAACAGTCTTCGCTCCGCGGTGGACATCCGAGATGCTGAGTACAAGATTGCCAGGTCGTCGACATAGAGGGAGGACGACACCCCCTCTGGGAGCAATGTTGTAACTCCATTTATGGCCACGGCAAAGAGGGTAACACTGAGGACGCTTCCTTGGATAACTCCTTCCTGCTGTTCATAGAGTGGTGAGTAGGAGGTACCAACTCTTACGCGGAAGATCCGTTCTCCAAGAAATCCCTCAATAAGCTTTGGCATCCGTCCACGGAGAACAAAGTTATGTAGCTGCTTTAAAAACCCATACCTCCATGTCGTGTCGTAGGCCTTCTCGAGGTCAAAGAAAATGCACACCATGTATTGTCTTTCTGTGAACGAGCGGCAGATAGCTCACTCGAGACGTACAAGGACGTCTACTGTAGATCTCATCCTCCGTAACCCTGACTAGTAAGGAGACAGGTGGTCATTGCTCTCTAGATAGTGTATTAGGTGGAAGTTTACCATCTTTTCAAAGAGTTTGCAGAGGTAGGATGTTAGAGCGATGGGCCGGTTGTAAAAGGGCTGTGAACCATTCTTCCCAGGTTTGCGGATGGGAAGTACAATGGCTTTGCGCCATCCACTTGGTACGATGCCAGTCTGCCAAACTTTGTCGTATATTTGGAGCAGCAGGGTCGTGGTGATAGATTAAGGTGTCTGATCATGGCATATGGGATATTATCTGGGCCCGGCGAGGTGTCGTTGCAGTGGGAGAGAGCTGATTGTAGTTCCCGAAAGGAGACGGGAACGTTGAATATTTCTGTGTTTAGAGACGAGAAGTCTAGGTGGAGTCCCTCCTGTTCTTCCAAGCGCCGACGTACTTCGGAAGGTCTAGAGCAGTGTTCTTCAACCTTTTCTAAGATCATGCACCCTTCCGGGAGCTCTTGAAAAATTCATGTACCCTAGCGCCGTCGACAAAAAAAAAAAAAAAAAAAAAAATCACATTGTTTTTTATTTTTAAGACCGAAAATATATAAATAAAAGTATTAGGTCTCTATTTTAAATATAAAAAATAGCTACTTGGTCCTAAACAATTATATAGGTGGTAACTGTATAATAAAACAATATAATTATATGTGTATACCTTTTGTATTTCTATTTTTAAATGTACAAATAATGTGATTTTTCAAATGGTTTGAAAAAAAAAATACAAATGGAATATCACATTGTATACACACAAGTTATAAAACAGCAAATTAAAAAGGTTTTATATTCAGTGGCTGGGTTGCTGCTGCATTGTTCCAACAATCTTTTCAAAGCGAGGTTTTATTTCACTTTCCAGTGCCCCCCTCATCAGAGAATCCACATCTTGTAACTGCTTTCGCTTTTTTGTTTTAATATCCACCAGATTAGAGAAGCCTTTCTCTGCCAGATATGTTGTTGGCATCCGCACTAGATAAGTCATGGCCATTCGTGCAAGTTCTTGGTACTCTGGAATTCCTAAAAGTGAGCACCAGAAATCTCCATAGTAGGAGAATTCATGGAATGATGACTTCTGTGCAAAATCAGTGGACAGTTCTGTAGGTGTCAATGATTCCAGATTGGCTAATCTGGTATTAGCTGAGACAAAGGGGTTCACAATCCACATACATTCTTCGAGTGCTCTTGCCTCTTGATCAGGGAAATAGATACTAAACTTCTTTTCCAGACTGTCCAGATGAAAAATAACAAAATCCTTAATATTTTCTTCCAGCGAAGGAGATAGCACTTCCCAGTTGCACTCTTTCAAGAACTGATCAAGGAAGGAGAAACTACCGAAGTCCTTAGTTTCACCTTTTCTTTCCATAACAATCTTTAACTTGAAAGCTTCCATCTTGCCAGTGACATCAAAAATATCCCCACCAAAGCCTTGAAGGGATAGGTTTAATTGATTCAGTTTCTCAAAGATAGAAGCCATGTATGATAATCTGGCAATCCAGTAGTTGTCCTGGAGCTTGACAGCCCTTTCGTCTTCTTCTTCTGTAATAAATACAAAAACTTATTCTCTTAGTGTTAGAAATCTGTTCAACACTTTGAAACAAGACAAACAACGAACTTCTGCATGAAGTAGGAGATTATAAAATTATGCATCAATTTCCTTGCAAAGCTGTTCAAACATGTGACTCTTTTTGCTTTTGCACGGATATTATTCACTATCTTTACCACATCACTGATGATTTCGTCAAAATCACTTTTCCCCACATTTGACAGTAAATTCTTGGCAGCCAATGCCTCCCGATGTATTATACAGTGAATAGAACAGCAGCTGGGAGCAACATCCTTAATTTTCTTAACAACACCTTTCTTACTTCCAACCATTGCTGCAGCCCCATCTGTGGTAACACACATTTTTCCAGCTCAGATTATTCTTGACCATAAACTCATTTATCTTGGTGAATATTTCCTCTGCTGTTGTCTCTAGTGGTAAACAAAATAGGAAATGTTCTACAATTTTCTTGGACTGACTGTCAGGAAAGCGGCAGTAAGCTAAAAGTTGAGCAACATTTACAATGTCAGTGGTTTCATCGAACTGCAAACCAAACCAGGGTGCTGCCCTGAGCCTTGTAAGTAGCTGATCCTTCAAATCTTCAGCGACTGCCACAGATCGACGTTTCATTGAGGAGTCTGAAAGTGGAATACTCGAACCTTATCACGTGGTTTCTTGCCTCCATGAAGATGCTGGGCAGCTATTTCTAAGCATGGAAGAATGACTGTCTCAGCTAAAGTGAAAGGTTTCTTATTTTCATAAGTATATGTGCTATTTCCATTGATGTCATTAGAAGGGACTTCTCTTCCTTTCTTGATGGACCATAATGCTATCGAAGGAGCGTTGTTGCTTTTTGAGTTCAGCTCGAGTTGCTTCAAAGAACTCCTTTGACTTATTTTTATGCTCACTGTGTTGCATTTTGAGATGGGACAGTAGCTTGGAAGGTACAAGATTTGAATTTTTATACTTCGCAGAACAGAAGAGACACTGAGTAGCTGGATAAGGATTCTGCTCCTCTTCATTTGGCAAATAAAATCCATACTTCACATAGTCATTATTCCACTTCCTTCGCTTTGATTTCAATTGAATGGACGTACTTGATGGATGATGCCTTGCTTGAAGCTCGTTTCACCGCCATTCTTCGGTGTTGGTAAAACTGATCCAGTTGGGTGATCTTCCTGTCCATTTCATCACTTGTTGTTTGCCTTTTATCCAGTTCCTCAGGTCGTAGTTCATCAGTAACACCGGGTTTCTTGAAGTACTTGAGCAAAGCCATCTGCAGGAAAAAAACAAATTCTCCAATAAGCTTTGTTTTATTACAAATCTACCATGCTATATTCTGCCATCTCAGTATATTCCTGCATAATAATAATAATAATAATAATAATAATAATAATAATAATAATAATAATAACTACTCTAGTTTTAGCCTCGTCTATCCTGGTAAAATATCCTATGAGTGCCCCTGAAAATAATTATATAATGCACCCAGTCTGGTACTTCGTCTACATGCCACAAACACAAATTAACTCATATTCAAGACATTGTGACATGTGTGGATAGGTGAATGGAAGGAAACACGACACGGGTATGTACTGTACATCAGAGTTAATTTCCCGAGTATTTTCGTTGTTGCTTCTTCAGGGGAAAGAAGCAACAGCGAAATTAAATGAGAAATTGTCTGATCTGCATACCCGTGTTTCCTTCCATCCACCTATCATTATTTACTACTCACCAATATACGAGCGATTTTGAGTGGTTAAGTCGGGAGTCAACTTGACTGTGCGTCCGAAGGAACGTGAAGGTAGAATGAGGGTAGCACTGTACTGAGTGTATACCTCTACTACCAGCGCCAGTGACACGTCTAATACCAGTACACCGCCGCAGGACCGCAAGCTGCAATGTTGCCAACCCGTGAGGCGCGAATTGTGTCACAAAACCCGTCGTGAAAAGTACCTATACCAAATTCCTCATACTTTTCCCCACACTTTGGGGCAGTATCTGCCTATCTGGGGGGGAATGGCTCTTTATACTGTGTATAGTAACTATAGTTAATACTGAGTGTAATATACTAATATAATACACATATTTTTAATACTATAATCTCAATTTAAATTAATTTCTTACATTACACTTACAATTTTCTTCCTAAAACACCTTTTCGTAGTGTGCATTCTTGTACACACTAGCCTTGTCATGTACCCCTCCATGTACCCCATTATTTCCATGTACCCTTTGAAAAAAATCATGCACCCTGGGGTGCACCATGCACCCAGGTTGACTATCACTGGTCTAGAGTCCCTCTTCGACACAGAGGCAAGTGCACTGGCTGTGGCATCGGCTACTTCGGCGCTCCCTGCTATTATGTTGTTGTTGTTGATGTTAAGTGCAAGTGGTGGGCTCGATGAGAACTTTCCTGCAAATTTGTGTACCCTCTTCCACACTTGTGTCATTTGCGTCTGTGAGTTGAGTGAGGCTACGTAACTGGCAAATGAGGATCGTCGTGCGTCTTTCAGAGTTCGGGGTGCATGTGCTCGTGCTTTCTTGTAGGCAATATGGTTGAACTCCGTCTTCTGCCTCTTGTAACGGTTGAAGTCCCGGCGTCGGCAAGCCACTGCCTGCTTGCACTCGTCCGACCACCAAGGCACAGGCCGACGTGATGCATGTCCCGTTGTCTGTGGGATTGTGAGTTCTCCCGCCCGATGAATATGCGCCGTAAGAAAAGTAACTGCATCCTCGGTATTGTCGAAGTCATCAATTGATGTCTCCGTGTGATTCATAGTCCGAAAAAGCTCCCACTCCGCTCGATCTAATTTCCAACGTGGTAATCGAGGTGACGGTTGGAAGGTGGAATGGGAGATGAAGATGGTGTAGTGGTCGCTGCAATGTAGATACTCTGATATTTCCCACCTGTAGTTCATGTATGCATCGGGGGAACTGAGTGAGAGGTCAATAATTGACCGTGTATCTGTTTGCATATGGTAGTGTGTTGGATGACCAGTGTTCAATATGTAGAGGTCTAGGTCTTCAATTACAGATGCAACAGTGACTCCTCTTGGGGTGATGGTGGTATCCTCCCATAGTGTATGGCGACTGTTGAAGTCGCCAACTAATAAAAAGGGTGAGGGCAGTTGGCGAACGAGTGTTAAAACGTCTTGCTTTTTGACTGGTGTAATGCGTGGAAGATACAGGGAGCATATGGTGGAGGTACGTGTTATGTGGATTTAAGAGGCCTGCAACGGAGTGTTAAGTGAAAACGGAGTGTGTGCTATGTCGTTGGAGATTAGAAGATAGGTACCTCCCGAAGGAGCTGGTGTGTGATCTGCTGGAGAGTATATGGCACTGTAATTGCGAGGGGGAGGATGAGGTGGGTACACACTTGTTGCATTTCCACGTATCGTATCATCGTTGCGTATCACACAGTGATACGATACGGTGCAACAGGGTTATTGTATCCACTTGTTGCATATCCGCGTGTTGTATCATCGTTACATGGTGCAACAGTGCCATTCAGTTTCTTTATGACTGTAGCAATGAGTGCAAATGTACCGATATTCCCATTTCCTTGGCAATTTCCTCCCACGCATCTTGTTTACGATGCTTGTTGTAATGATCCACATGTTTTGGATCCCAAATCAAGTCCCTTTTCTGGTAGGTTTCTATGAGCCTTATGATGTCCTCCTCACTCCACTCCATTAGTAGATAGTGCTTCACACTAAAAATAAAAAAAAATAACAAACACAATCACGGGCAGTCACAAACGTGCCTCTGTACGCGTGGTCGTCCACGACAAGATTGGCCACTGGACGTGCAACGGGACAATGCCACGCTCCCCGTCCACACGAGGGTGAGTTGTGTAGCATTCCTTTGATGTGACGGCAAAAGACCGACAAATGGCGGGTTGAGCCCGTTGCGTATGTTTGTATCATATTTTGACACGCAACGGTGCAACGCTTTCCCGTCCACATTGTTACGCAAGGATGATACGATACATGGAAATGCAACAAGTGTGTACCGTACGCGGCTTAACAGTGTTTCCTGGAGGCAGAGACGCTGTGGCTGGGAGTATTTAAACATGACTGTGATATGTTGGGCCTAATTGGCATTATGGATTTTATAATCATTGTATTCTATCTTAACGTCTTACATCAAGCCCTATCATTGGGCCTTTGTTTCCAACATGCTGGATGCTTGGCCAATCACGTCCCACCTTTTACAAGAATTTGTGTATATTGTATTTGGGCTCCAGATTTTCCCGCGGTGAGTACACGGTCACGATGTGTGTTGTATCTTATCATTCTTTTTACCCATTTTGAGACAAGATTGCAGATATATATGTATCTCCATGAGTAAATAAGTATTTCATGCACATGATATGGGCAATACGTGATGATTCTCTTTTTTTTTTTGTCTTCTTATTGACCTAGATGAGGATGATGTCAGATGACGAGTGTGAGGTGATTTTTTTTTTTTTTACAACAAAGGAGGCAGCTCAAGGGCACAAAAAAAAACAATAATAAAAAAAAGCCCGCTAATCGCTGCTCCCATAAAAGAATCAGAAGAGGTGGCCAAAAGCAAGGTCAAATTCGGGAGGAGAGGTGTCCTGATACCCTAGTTTACTAGAGGTTTCCCATCTAGAGGAATATATAAGCTCCATTTGTTTATTTATCATTATATCATATCAAAGAAAAACTTTTAAGCTCTCAAATGATATATAATTGTCATTATATTTGTTACAGTAATTTGAATGAACACTAAGGTAACCAAGGGAACTTAAAACCGCCCGCTCATTTTATCACAGGGAATAAGGGTTAAGTATTGTTAAGAAAATTGGCAATGTGCTGCATGAACATAATGTACGATATGTTGGGTATTGTTTTGGCAACAGTGGGCCGCTTTCCCGCCACGCTTCAGTTTGATTGAGTTTTTACCAAGGGGTCATCAGCAAAGGACCACACACGTCCTTAAGGCGCAGTGAGTTCGTAGATGCCTACGCGCTCATCATGGCTGGACCAAGTCACTTATTAATACTGTACAATTACCTTTATTTTAGCTCAAACCTCAGAATTTAGATTGACAAACTGAAACTTTGGGGATATGTCGAGGTGACCTGTGGTATCTTCACCCAGAAAGTCCCCAAAAATCCCGTGACGGGTTTTCGACCTATGGCCACAAAATGGCAGCCATTTTGGATTTAAAAAAAAAAAAAATTCTCATAGCTTCTGAAGGGTAAAATTTAAATCTGGTTATTCAAATATCCATAATTTCTTATTGCATGATACTTGAAGAAGCTATTTCCGTAATTTTTTCAGCACTAAATGTATCATTGTGAAATTATGGGGCTTTATTTAAAGAATAAGTTTTTTACCGACACTGATAGGAATATTCCCATTCCTGTTATGGGAAAAGTAACTGGTTTATCAAGATTTTTACAGACATAAACCTTCTGCAGAATGTTATTCCCTTTCAAATGAGACCAAAATGAGACCAAAATGACGTCTCTACGACTTATCAGTATTGAGATATTCTTGTTAGATGTGTATCTGCAAGCATACATTTTTGCATATTACGACAAATCAGTATATACAAAGTACATGATGTTGGGCACGGTATGATTAATTTCACTTTTCTTATTTTCAGGTAGAATGAAACGCACAGAAATGAGAAGGGCTTAGAATTGGAAGACATTTCCAAATTTTGCATACTGTGTGAACCCACTGGCAATAACAGTTTTGGTGAGACTGTGTGTGTCATTAGAGGTTTGGATAAAATAATAGAGACAAGTACTTCAAAAGGAGACAGTGTTAAAGAATTCCTAACAAACAAGAGCTCCGTTGTTGTTAATGTGAAATGTAGAAAAGACTACACACGTCGCTTGGAGCCCGCACCTAAAAAAGTTGACACATTACATGAAACAGGCAAGAGTTCGATTTTAAATCCCAGTGTATATTTTTAAAGAAGAAAGTTTATGAGGATGTGAGTAAATTTAGGAAACAAACCTCTCATGAGTACAGTGTCGTGGAAACACTAGAATTTGTTGATGACATTCGCACAAATGCTGAACAACGAACTGATAATTGGGGAAGAGAGGTTCTTCTCCGAGTGTCCACTGTCATTGATCTTGTCGCAGCCGAGGGACGGTACCATCGCACATGCTACAGATACTTCTTAAGACCAGACTGTGCAAAGCGAGGAACTGCTGCACTTCAGGGACGAAAAGTAGATAAGGATAAATCAGTGGCATTTATGAAATTGTGTAAATATTTAGAAGAAAATGATGAATGTCAATATTCTATTGATGAATTAATGTCAGTTATGAGTAGTTATGAAAACACTGTTACTAATAATTATTAGAGTAAGCAGTACTTGAAGGGGAAGCTCAAAGACCGTTATGGAAACCAAATAACAGTAGCTAATAATATAGGGAAAATGGAATTGTGTGTTTTACCGTCTCCGCCAGTTCTTCCCTGCATAGTTGCTGTCCATATACAGGGGCCTTGTCCGCCCTCGTATGGAGTATGCATCGCATGTGTGGGGGGGCTCCACACACACAGCTCTTCTGGACAGAGTGGAGGCTAAGGCTCTTCGTCTCATCAGCTCCTCCTCATAGGTTATTACTCATTGTCGTAATAACGTTAAGTTCTTTCGAATACTGGTGTCCTTGTCCGCTTTTATCGCCCGGTTAGTGGTAGCAGTAATGGTAGTTCTTTCCTCTTTCCTACATAAATTCCATGCAGTTTTTCCATGCTGCATGGTTCTTTTTCCTTTCCTGCCAGCTTTGGCTGGAGGGATGGGGGGGTGGGGAGGAGCCTTCGCCTTTGCTGTCCTTCATCTTCCACCTTTGATTAGATAGTTAGTGTAGCTTGTCACAAACAACCTCGTAAGGACCAGCAGGTCTGCTGTTGTTTGTTCTTTCTTTGTGTTCCTTTGTGTTCATACTGATAGTCTTCTACCTCTTATATTCCGCCGCAATGTTGCCTCTCTTTCTATCTTCTATCGATATTTCCACGCTGACTGCTCTTCTGAACTTGCTAACTGCATGCCTCCCCCCCTTCCGCGGCCCCGCTGCACTCGACTTTCTACTCATGGTCATCCCTATACTGTCCAAACCCCTTATGCAAGAGTTAATCAGCATCTTCACTCTTTCATCACTCACGCTGGTAAACTCTGGAACAATCTTCCTTCATCTGTATTTCCTCCTGCCTACGACTTGAACTCTTTCAAGAGGAGGGTATCAGGACATCTCTCCTCCCGTCTTTGATCTTGCTTTCGGCCACCTCTTTTGTTTCTTTTTTAGGAGCGGCGAGTAGCGGGCTTTTTTTTTATTATTGTTTTCTTTTTTTGTGTGCCCTTGAGCTGCCTCCTTTGTTGTAAAAAAAAAAAAAAATATGCGAGACATTTTAACGGATGAATGGTATTCTGCACGCAAGAGGGAAGCTGTGGCTGAATGGATAGCGTGACGGCACCGCGTTCAGGACGACGCGAGTTCAATTCCCGCCCGGTGCCACCAAGCTGGGATTTTTCAGCCGCCGCCGAATGGTTTAAAACTACCCACATGCTGTCCAGAAGACCACCTATCAACCCGGACTCTAGAGTCTAGGATTAAAGATGAGCTCCGGGAGGGCGGCATGAGCCAATGCAAGATGGCGCCACTATAAACACTCGCCTGCGCCAGAACGGGCTGGGCCGACCATCAGGCCCCACCGGGAAGAAACCTTGGGCCAACCATCAGGATCCACCGAGAAGAAGCCTACCGGCGCAATAGGCCACGACGTAAAAAAATAAATAAATGTAATCCTGCTGAATATGTTAGAAGACTGATAGAAACTGCTGCAGCGATAATTAGAGGAGTTCTGGCCCTCGAAATAAAATGCCAGATTATTTGGAAAGCATAATTTGGTACAGAAAAGTGGGTCTACTATAAAAAAAAGAATTTTTGCTTACCCCAGTGTAATTTAAAACAAAGTTATGAATATTGAGAACATTATTCTTCAATAATCTTTGACACAGATGCGGTATTATGATAAATGAAATTATGAAACTTCGGTTGCACAGCAGCCTGAATCTACGACCTGTTATTCGTTGGTTTCTGATGTACAAAAACTTCTGTACTATCAACTTTAGGCCACTGATACACTAAAGCAATTTATACATCACGAGCACAGACTTTACTTGTTCATTATGTATTTATACCTTGGAGATAGATTTATACGACTTGGCATTCCAAACCAAAACAAACCTTCTTCTTCTTTTGACCTGTATCGCTTTTCATCGGCTCATCACCATCACTTCTTCTGCTACTAACTCCCCTCTCTGCCTCTCGTAGTTGCTACATTCTACAATTAGGTGTTCCACTGTTTCTTTCTCCCCAGTGTCCTCGACACCTACAGCCCTTCGTGGCGGTAAGTCTTGGCGAGAGTGAGTTCGACCCCTCAGCGGCTCCTTTCGGTACTGTGCGGGTTTCGGCCTTTTAATGATCTCTTTACCACGAGTTCTACTGGCTAGATTCTGTTCGGTACCTTCCAGATTAAACATTAGTCTTCGTGAAATCTATTAGAAAAAAGGTTTAAGATATACACGCGGCAGGAGATTAGAAAAAAAATGCGAGAATGGTGTCAGCTTAGGTGCGAGTATTTAGCTTGTAATAACTGAATGATACAGTGTTTCTCACCACTTCACCTGAAAAATGTTAGCATAAACACTTGGGATCAATGTCTTGTAGACTATAGGCACAGTGCATCATGATTTATCACGTGAGAGATTTTAAAGTGTGCGAGTCCTCGTCGCTTCAACAGGAGTTGACTTAGTTTTAGTTAAAAGTAGCTATCGATCACTGGCAATTATGGGGGGCCAGAACTCATCTAATTAGGAATGACATCCATTCACATGCATATGATTGTCAAGTATTCCCTTCAGCCGAGCAAGTAATTTCTGGAAATTGTGAACTTGTTCCAGATTCTCTTCGTATGCTGATTGATGGAATCTTGAAACCAAAAGAAAATGATAGTGGCATGCAAAGAAAGTCAGTCAGTATACAGCATGCTGTTACTGCTGCTGTTCGTCCAGGATCAGTTGTCTCCCCTATACAAACTGGTCTAGGAGTTCATCAACACAAAGTATGGGTCAAGGGTATTAATTGACATAGTTTCTAACCTAGGATTATGTGCCCCATATAGAGAGGTGTTGTATGAAGCATCAGCTACAATTAACCCATCAACTGTAGTAGATCCAGTCATAATTATATCCAATTTGTCTATGACAATGCTGACTATAATCAATGTTGCAACTTTAGATGACCATAATACATTCCACTCAATGGAAGGAATCAAGTGTGTGACACCAGCAGATCTAGTTCATGTAGACATACCCAGGCCATTCCTAAAACTCACAGAATTGACACTGAAGCTCTAGCAACACAGGGACTTACTAAATTAACTGTGTACCATCGACCTATCACACGGGGCTATTCACACTTGACTGTTGAAGACACAGAAACACTTGTACAAGAACCTGAAAGTGTAAAAACAGCCCATCGACTTGACGCTTTGTGGATATGTAGTGCATGGCTCCAAGGTCTTCCATGCCCAATCTGGAGTGGATTTATGAGCAACATGTATTGTAAAAGCTCATCTTACAAGAAATCAGCTGTACTATCTGTACCATTTGTCAATCTTGCTCCTACTACCTAACCCCTCTACAATATACACTTGCCTTTTGAATGCTGCAGAAGAAGGTGAAAAGCATGAACAGTCTATGCTCATGGTAACCTTTGACCAACCACTTTACTCTAAAGCTTGTGAATGGTTCTTGCTGCTGGTCCTAGTAGCCCTCTTTCACGTGTCACCATTCGTCTTGGAGGATTTCATCTTTTGATGTCATTTTTAGGAGCTATAGGGGCCATAATTGCTGGAAGTGGCCATGAAGGACTATGGGAGACAGTTTATGCAAAGAACAGTGTTGCTCATATGATGACTGGACATGCTTATGCAAGGAGTCTGCGAGCTCATTTCCTTACCCAACTTACACTGACAGTAGTTGTTGGAGTCATCTTTGGCTGATGAAACTATTAAGAAAGATTTACAAACCTGCTACATGTCCTTGCTTCACAACACTGAAACTCTGGAGGTAACAGTAAACTCAAGTGTGGCAGAGGGCATCACAAATCAACTTCAGATGAATCTTCAGCCCTCCTGCTAAAGTGCCTCCTCCAGCGCCCGCTTCTGGGTTGCTGGAAGAATCCCGGGTGCCGGCTGCAGCCGCCACCCCGCACCAGTGGTCCCGGTTGACCCTCAGGCGGTGTCCACTGCTGCCCAGAGTTACAGTGCGGTGCTGCCGACGCCCGTGACCTCCGCACAGTCTGTGCTGGAGGTTCCACCCATGTCTCTTTACCCTGCCACTTCGTCGGGGTGGCGGAAGGTTGAGGGGGGCAGGGTGAGGAAGCAAATGGCAGGGGCAGTAGGCCGAGGATTTTGATTGATTGATTTAAATTAGGCGCCGCAACAGCCAGGGTCATATGGCGCCGCATTCAATGAGTTAAAAACTAAAAAAAGAAAAAAAAACTAAACTAAACTAAAAGGGCTAAAAAAGTAAACTAAGAGCAAAGCCAAACAAAACGAGACGAAACAAATCACACAGAAAACGGTCATAACTCATGTAGAAGTCCCTCATGTCCCGGGGAAAGGCATCTCCCTCCCAACATCAGCGAGAGACGGAATGATCCGTCTTCTCCCCGACACTGCGACAGGTATCGCACTCGCAGGTCCCCCAAACTGGGGCACTCGACCAGCAAGTGCCGCACGGTCAGGGGAACCAAGCAGTCATCACAATAAGGCTGCACTCCCCGGGACATGAGGTAACCATGTGTTAGACGCGTATGACCCGTCCGAAGACGGGTCAAGGCTGTCTGCGAGCGACGGTCACGGACACTTTCGTATGACCAAGGACAAGACACAGTCCTGGTAATCTCTCCCATTTTGGAAGTCGCACCCCGAGCATTCCACCTCTCCTGCCAACTGGCTAGAATTGCCTTGCGAATATCTGGAAACATATCTGTACATGGGACAGCACTAGGAGGGGCAGCTCTAGCTGCTGCCTCCCTTGCAAGTCCATCAGCTCGTTCGTTCCCGTGTACACCAACGTGTCCTGGAACCCAACAAAACCCAACGCGATATCCCCTGTTGCTGAGCAAATACAGCCACTCGAGAGCAGATAAAACTAGGGGATTAACAGAGGGAGTACAGGAGCCCAGCGCAGAAAGAGCGCTACGAGAATCACTAAAAATCATAAAGGAGTCCACAGGAAGCGTAAAAATAATCTGTAAAGAGAGGACTATTGCAGACAGCTCTGCAGTAAATACAGAAGCAACAGAAGAAAGACTACCTCCCCGACAGAAGGAGGGGAACACAACACCAAAGCCAACTCCAGCATTCAATTTAGAGCCATCAGTAAAGACAGGGATGGAGTCCGAGTGTTCAGTGAAATGCTCTAAAAATAAGGCTCGGGACGCATATGGCGGTAAATCCCTCTTACTATCTATAGTGGGAGAACACACGGATACACCGGGCAACTGCCAGTATCCAACCCTAGGTACTCGATAAGGGCAGATAGGAATGGGAGGGAAAGACAATTGTGTCATAGCAGACGCTACCCGAAACCCAAAAGGTTTAGGGAAACTAGGTCGCTCATCATATGCAGGCGAACAGGAATCCCGCAAAATTGACACACAAGGAACTGATTCTGGAAGGCGTCGGACGCGGAACCAGCAACGGAATAGAGAGGACTGGCGTCTCAAATCCAGAGGCAGGACGCGAGCATCCACGAGGAGGCTAGGTATCGGTGAAGACCGGAATGCACCAGTAGCCAAGCGGACCCCGGCGTGATGTACTGAGTCCAACACGCGTAGGTGAGCCTCCTTGGCGGAGGAGTACACCTCGCAGCCATATTCCAACTTGGAAAAGATGAGTGTTCTGTGGAGGAGGAGTAGCGCGTCCCTGTCTGCACCCCAAGAGGTATGAGCTAAAACACGAAGGAGGGAGAGGGCTTTCTGACAAGCCGCCGTAACGTAACGTAAATGAGGCACCCAGGTTAGGCGGCTATCAAATAAAAGACCTAGGTAACGAGTCATCTCTTCACAGGACAGTCGCCTATTACCAAGATATATGTCAGGGTCTGGATGAACGCCTCGAAGACGACAGAAATGCATAGCTACTGTTTTTGAGGACGAAAATCGAAAGCCGCGCGTATTTGCCCAATTGGCGACTCTATTAATAGTCAATTGCAGTTTTCGTTCAATCAACAACATCCTTGCCGCAGAAAACGAAATGGATAAATCGTCTACATATAAGGAGCTATGAACTCCATCAGGCAGGACACCAACGACTCCATTAATAGCCACAGCAAATAGCGTAACACTGAGAATACTTCCCTGTGGTACACCATCCTCAAGTGGACAAACCTCGGAAAGAGTACTCCCCACTCTAACCCGTAAAAGACGATGAGATAAAAACTCCTGAGTAAAAACAGGGAGACGGCCACGAAGACCAAACTCAAACAGGTTAAGTAAAATTCCATGACAGCAAGCTGTGTCATAGGCCTTCTCCAGATCAAAAAACACGGTCACCTGGTGGTGATTATTGGCAAACGCCTCACAAACTGAGGACTCCATGATAAAAGAACATCCGAAGTGGAGCGCACCTTTCGGAAACCATATTGCACCGGGGTCAATAAATTCTGGCTCTCCAAGTACCACATAAGCCTGACATTCACCATCTTCTCCATCACTTTACAAATGCAGGATGTTAAAGAAATAGGACGATAGTTAGTTGCTTGGAGATGATCTTTCCCAGGCTTCAGAATGGGGAGAATTACAGCCACACTCCACAGAGATGGAAAATCACCGGTACGCCAAATGAAATTGTAAAGATCCAATAAAAATGTAAAACCACAGTCAGACATGTGGCGTAAGAAAGCATAAGGGATGTCGTCTGGACCTGGCGAGGAATCATGACACTGGGATAAAGCCGTCTTCAACTCGGAGAGAAAATGGGATATTATAAGATTCCCCTCCGGTGGAAGCGAAGTTAACGCCGAGTGATTCCAAATCCCGGCGATGACGAGCCCCTGGTGCAGTAGGATCTTTCCTAGAGACACTGGCAAAGTGCTTGGCGAATAGGTCAGCAACAGTCTTAGGGTCCGCCACCGTTTCCCCTGCATGCGATAACACTGGAGGGGGAGCGGGGGGAAACTTCTCAGAGATCTTACGAACTCTGTTAAAGACTTCTGTGAGTGTAGTTCTGGTAGTGATGGAAGAGAGATAAGCCTTCCAAGAAATTCGTTGAGCCTCCTTGAAAGTGCGTCGTGCTCGAGCACGCGCTCGCCGAAAAGCATCCAAACACTGGGGGTCCCCACGGTGACGACGAAGTCGAGAGAATGCAGCACGCTCCTCTTGCACAGCAGTAGTGCAAGCGGCGTTCCACCAGGGAACAGGACGTTTAGGGAACTGGCTGCAGAATGTAAGGCATCAGTGAAATAGGATGCAGCCTCGTCAGAAGTTCCAAAGTCAGCCAACGGACGAAGAGAGGAGCTAAGTTCCGTAAATCGCTGCCAGTCTGCTTTATCTAGACGCCAGCGAGAAAGGCGTGACTGTGGTACAGAATCAATGCGTTCCAATAAAATTGGAAAGTGGTCACTGCCATACAAGTCCGGTAAGACCCGCCAACGAAAATCAGGAAGAGAATTAGAAGTGCAATGTGAAAGATCTATAGAGGTAAAAGTACCAGTCTGGCTATGAAAATGTGTCACCTCCCCAGAGTTTAAAATTTCTAATCCCTGATCCTCAATAAAAGAAGCAACTAAAAGTCCGCGTGGGTTGGTAGCACCATCATCCCACAACGGATGGCGACCGTTAAAATCCCCTAATAAAAGTAAAGGCGAGGAAAGTTCCTGCACCAGGTCGTCAAGATCGTGTCTGTCAACGGGAACACCAGGAGGGAGATAAAGGCTACATAACGTATAAAATTTGCCCAAATAAACCTTAACAGCAACAGACTGCAACGTTAAGTGAAGCTGTAATGGGACATAAGGGATATCACAGCGAACGAATATGGCGGTGCCACCATGGTGGCCCTGTCCAGGATTAGGGGTACTGTAAACGGCACGATACCCAGGAGGACTAGAGTGAGTGTAGTCTCCGAGCATTGTCTCCTGTAAACAAAGGCAAGCAGGAGAAAACCGAGATATCAGTGCTCGGAGTTCCTCCCACGAGGCTCGTAGGCCTCTACAATTCCACTGGAGGAGTAGGAATATGTCTATTTTCGAGTGCGCTCCAGGTGAGCCCCTGAAAGAAACTGCCTTTTACCCACCTGATTCGGTACGGTAATACGACGAGAAGAGGAGACTGGGACCCGAGAGGAGCCGGGTCGAGGGACCTCGAGCTTTCTCCCAACAAAGGAACCTGCGCCCCCTCCGGACGCCGCACTACTAGAGCCAGACCGCACACCACTCCCCGAAGCTACATGCTCGCGGGGAGGATTCCCAACACTATATCCAAGGGATTCCTCAGTTTCCATATCCCGATCAGGAAAACCACTAGAAGCAACAGGAACTGGAACAGAGGGGGTCTCAGCAGGCCCAATATGAGCCTCCGCATCTTCCTCCATAGGCCTATCCTGAGAGACCCCAGAATCATGTATACCTACAGTAATCTTATTTGGCGGAACAGATTCAACTGAATCTGTAGAACCGCGATGTCGCTTCTTCATACCTCTGGCGGACTTCGGCGAAGCAATGTGAGGTGCATGTACATCAACATGCATCACCTGGGACGAGGCCGGAGAAGCCCCATCAGAACCTGGAGGTGACTTGACAGAATCACAGGACAAAAGGGAAGATCTATTATGGGACATAATAGCAGTAGCTTCAAAGGGCCGGGAGGAAACCGTAGAGGACACCTGAACAGCGGAAGAGCAGAAGGGCAGAAGAGCGAGTGCCTAGCGATGAGGTGTACGTCTTTGCTCCAGTACCGGCCTTCTGGCGGTAGAGGAGTTCACGGCGCGCACTACCAAGGCTGATAAACTGACTATTTGCAAGTTGCAAAATATCCTGTTCCAGGCGATATCGTGGGCACTGTCTGGAAGACAACTGGTGATCACCCTGGCAATAGAAGCAATAAGCATCTGACTCACATTCCGCCGTGGAGTGTGAGCCTAATGCAAAACAATTACCACACCGAGAAGGCTCAGTGCAGTATTTCTTACCATGACCATACCCGTAACATGAAAAACACTGTAGAGGGCGGTCAACAAAAGGCTTTACCCGAAGATGGAGGGGGCCAATACTGAGACGGTCAGGGAGGGTAGAACCAAAAAAGGTGAGAAGTATCATGTTAGCTGAACCCTTCATCTTGGACACCTTATGAACAGAACTAGGGCACATCCCAAGTATTTCCTCCTCAGAGAACTCATAGAGGTCATGATTATGTATACTGCCTTTACTATAATTGAAGGTATGGTGTGCTTTGACCGTTTCAAACATGTTGTCAGCAGGGCAAGGTAGATGTTGCAGCATTTTAGCTTGAGTAATATCTTTAGCCCTGACTAACACTCCCTTCCCATACTTTTTCAGATTCCCCTCAGGGATCGTGCCAATTTCTTTGGCGAGGTACCTAGCAGCATGAATGAAGTTGTCACGCCCATTCCTATAGTATGCAACAAACCAACGAGGGGGAGGGACCTGGCTGTCCCTGGGAGTTGACTCTAACAAAGCGTCTTCGAAGAGGTTCGGGACATAGTCCATGTCACTGTCAGAAATATTGGAAGAGCGGAGAAGTTTCGCTTGAAATCTAGCACCTGCGATAAGCAGAGTCGCAACAGCATCACACGCCGACTGGGCTTCAGCGCTGGAAGCAAAGGTCACATAGCATCTGTTTGACTTGAAGTCTCCATCATAAATGAGACGGATACGAAGGACTGTGCCAAATGGCTTGAGTAAGGAGTGCAAGGCACGGTAGGAAAACGATGGATCGATATTCACCATCTGAAGTGCGTCCAGCTTGGAAGAGGGACGCACATCAGAGCTACCCCCGGAATGGGAGACAGCCTTGTCAGACACACGTGGACTTTTGTGTCGCACGGACTTGTTTTGGTCAGCCCCTCTAGGAAGTAGGGACTTTCCAGCGGCACCACCAGGAACGGTGAAAGGCTCCAAGGTGGCGACGAAAGAGGACCATGTAGGGGTAATCGGGGACAGGCGGACGTCAGGGAGAGAGGCAGGCCGAGGCAAGGGAAACTTACCCATACACAGGGGAGGTGTTTCACTCCCCCACACCCCCACCCACCACGGAGCCCAACAAGGGGAGGCTGAATGTTGGGGCCGTACCGCACTCAACAGCCCCAGGGATACTGGGGAAGTATACGCATCCACTGCCAGGTGTTTAACGGCGGCCGCGGGACCGTTGCGACCGCTCACCCTGCAATGACCACTTGACCCTAGCCATCGCATGACCAGCCGATTGACTCAGTGGGGCCACATTGAACCACCCGTCTTGCCCCAACCCTCCCACCAAAGGAGCGTGTTGCCCACCGAGGGGAACTACACCCTGCCCCGCGGTGGACTCAACCCCCAGATGAAAGGGCACGGGGAGTATACGGGACGCCACGCACGGCAAACACGTGGGGAGACAGTAGGCCTGCCCTGGGTGGTAAAAGGGCAGGGCGGGAGAAGGCAACACCACCAGTAGGCCTCCTCTACCGGTGATGAGGGGGGAGCACTTGGTCCACGAGGCCAACGGACATCGAGCCCTATCGAGGTGGGCAAGCCACCACGGTAGGTGGTGCCGCCGACCTCGCTTCAAGCCCCGTCACCACGACAAGGTGACTCCCCTTCGACGGGGTGTGATGGTGGTGTTGGTGGTGGTGGTACGTGATAGTGGTGGTGGTGGTGGTGGTACGTGATAGTGGTGGTGGTACGTGATAGTGGTGGTGGTGGTTGTGGTACGTGATAGTGGTGGTTGTGGTGGTGGTGGTACGTGATAGTGGTGGTGGTGGTGGTGGTACGTGATAGTGGTGGTGGTACGTGATAGTGGTGGTGGTGGTGGCGGTGGTACGTGATAGTGGTGGTGGTGGTGGTACGTGATAGTGGTGGTGGTGGTGGTACGTGATAGTGGTGGTGGTGGTGGTGGTGGTACGTGATAGTGGTGGTGGTGGTGGTGATGGTGGTACGTGATAATAGTGGTGGTGGTGGTGGTGGTACGTGATAGTGGTGGTGGTGGTGATGGTGGTACGTGACAGTGGTGGTGGTGGTGGTTGTACGTGACAGTGGTGGTGGTGGTGGTGGTGGTACGTGATAGTGGTGGTGGTGGTGATGGTGGTACGTGATAGTGGTGGTGGTGGTGGTACGTGATAGTGGTGGTGGTGGTGGTGGTACGTGATAGTGGTGGTGGTGGTGGTACGTGATAGTGGTGGTGGTGGTGATGGTGGTACGTGATAGTGGTGGTGGTGGTGGTGGTGATGGTGGTGGTGGTGGTGATGGTGGTGGTGGTGGTGGTGATGGTGGTACGTGATAGTGGTGGTGATGGTGGTACGTGATAATAGTAGTGGTGGTGGTGGTGGTACGTGATAGTGGTGGTGGTGGTGGTGGTACGTGATAGTCGTGGTGGTGGTGGTGGTGGTGGTGGGGGTGCGTGATAGTAGTGGTGGTGGTGGTACGTGATAGTGGTGGTGGTGGTACGTGATAGTAGTGGTGGTGGTGGTGGTGGTGGTACGTGATAGTAGTGGTGGTGGTGGTGGTGGTGGTGATGGTGGTACGTGATAGTGATGGTGGTGGTGGTGGTACGTGATAGTAGTGGTGGTGGTGATGGTGGTACGTGATAGTGATGGTGGTGGTGGTGGTACGTGATAGTAGTGGTGGTGGTGGTGGTCTTGGTGATGTTGGTTTCCATAAACACAGAGAGAGAGAGAGAGAGAGAGAGAGAGTATAAAACCTGAGTTATGTCATATGTCACGTCAGTCCGTCTCTCTCTCTCTCTCTCTCTCTCTCTCCTGAGAAACGGACGTGACCTCACCCCGCTGCGCTCCACAGCCTCGCTTACCCGCGTTACCCGCCTTGTCAACCCTGTGTTTTCGATGTGCTCTTGGGTTTGCGTTTGCTTTCACGTGTGTTTGCGTGTTCTTGTTTGTGAACCTTGTGTGTTGCCTGTGATTTCCCGACGCGTGTTTCATGTGTGTTCGTTTGTGTTTTCTTTAAGTGTGTCTGCCTGTGGTTGCCTTTGTGATTTGTGTTTCCGGTGTTTTTGCGTGTGATTTGGCTGTTTCCGAGTGTTCTACGTGGGTTTCAGAGTGTTTCGAGTGTGTTATTGTGTTTCCGGTGTTTTTGCGTGTGATTTGGCTGTTTCCCAGTGTTCTACGTGGGTTTCAGAGTGTTTCGAGTGTGTTATTGTGTTTCCGGCGTTTTTTCGTGTGATTTGGCTGTTTCCGAGTGTTCTACTTGGGTTTCAGAGTGTTTCAAGTGTGTTGTGTTTCCTGTGTCTTTGCGTGTGATTTGGCTGTTTCCGAGTGTTCTACGTGGGTATCAGAGTGTTTCGAGTGTGTTGTTGTGTTTCCGGTGTTTTTGCGTGTGATTTGGCTGTTTCCGAGTGTTCTACGTGGGTATCAGAGTGTTTCCAGTGTGTTGTTGTGTTTCCGGTGTTTTTGCGAGTGACTTGGGGGTGGAATCGTGCTTATGCTTGAGTTTCTGACTGTTTCTCGTGTGTTTCTCGTGTGTTGTTGTGATCCCGAGTGTTTTCACGTGTGATTTAGGTGTGTCGGGTTGCGTGAGTTTCTCGTGTGTTTCTCGAGTGTTTTTTTGCGTTGTTCTTGCCGACACCTCACCCTTTGAATTCCCCTGAGGATTCAATCTGCTCCTCCTCACTACACCCTCTTTAAATCCCCTAGAGGATTAACCCTTCCTATCCCCCTTTCCCTCACCTCACCTAAGCCCTCCACCCTCGCTTACCTCACCTCCTTTCTGCTCCTTCTCACTACAAATCCCCTAGAGGATTAGCCCTTCCTACCCCTCCCTCACCTCCACATATTTCTAAGCCCCCCCGCCCTCGCTCATCTCACCTCTTTCCTAACCCTCCTTGATCTCACACACCTCACCTCACCTCTTTCCTAACCCTCCTTGATCTCACACACCTCACTCACCTCCTCTCTTTCCCCCTCTTCACTCACCTCACATCCCTTCCTACTCCTCCTCTCTCTCACTTTACCTCCTTTCCTAAACCCCCTCTGACTCACCTCACCTCCTTTCCTAATATCCTTCACTCTGTGTTTTTATCTCTTTCATTTCAGGCAATCATTAATCACTTTCAGTTAATATGACGCCTAAGAAGTGCAGTACTTGTAACGGTAGCTTCTCAGCTCACTTTTTTACGGGGCGTTCTATTGTCTGTCGACTGTGTCTCTCCAGGCAGCATCTCGAGACAAGACTGCAAGAGCAAGAAGAGAAGATGGAAGCAGGTCTGAATAAAATAGAGCTTTCTCGCACTGTTGCCTCCTTGCAGGAATTCATCCAGGCTAACGTTGCCGTGGTGCCAAACCCTTCTCCCACCGCCCCCTTGCCCTCAGCGGTACCGTCGACACCAGCGGACAACACCACGCAGCTGGAGGGTGGTAGTGGCACCGCCCATGATGGCTTCATCGTCGTGAATGGAGGAGCCAAACCAACCAGACAAGCAATTTATCCTGTTCATTGCTTCAACAGGTTTGCCATTCTGGAGGAGGAGGACGAGCAGGAGAGCACCTTCCTGGTGGGTGACTCCATGATTAGCCAGCAAGTCGTTGAGTTCTGCGGCAGAGTTCCTCGTCGAAGACGGAACTATTGCTATCCTGGTGCTGGGATCGACGATATAACTGCTGCTCTTGAGATCTCCCCCCAGGCTACTAATGATTCACTGTTTGTTATTCACATAGGTACGAACGACGTCACCACGACCCGGTCTGAGGAACTCCTGGACAAGTACCGTAGGCTCATCCAGCAGTATAAGTCTAAATCCCCTAACATTTTGATTTCAGGAGTTCTACCACGGACGTGGGCGGAGAGCGACTTCTTCAGTAAGGCCTTCAGCCTAAACAACCGCTTACAGACTCTTTGCAGAGAGCTTGACGTGGAATTCTTCAAAACGCCTGGGACAATTTCTACGGACAAAGTGAGCTCTTCCACAGGGACGGAATACACCCGTCTCCCATCGGGGCAGCCAGATTCGGAAGGCTCCTCAACGACGCAGTACGTAACACCCGATCAAAAAAACGATCCTCAGCCACGTCCCTCCACCCCGCCCGTATAAATAGACGCCATGCATCGCAACAAACCCGTAACCGTGATCCCGCAAGTACCACCACCTCTATTACCAAGCCTCTAGATAACTTAAAAATACTTAGTTTCAATGCGCGTAGCCTAAGAAACAAATTTGATGAACTGAGATGTCTTGCTCTAACAGAAAATTTTGACATAATTGCTATAACCGAAAAATGTATCGACACCACAAATATTGATTTAAGTTCCGAATACAACATAGATGGCTACAGACTCTTCAACAAAGATCGTGTAAACCGCAGGGGTGGTGGCGTCGCCCTTTTTGTCAAAAGCTATTTGCAACCCACTGACAAAACACCAAGAGACAGTAACGTTGAAAATTTGTGTGCGCGAGTAAACATTGCAAAATTCAATTTAAATATATGTCACCTACAGGCCTCCCGGGCAATCACTCGATGATGACCTTGAAATGTACAGCGTTTTAAGGCAGTCACTTAATAACAACGACTCACTGATATTAGGAGACTTTAACCTCCCCCATATCGACTGGGGGACACTGTCAGGTACAGAAGGCGAGTCACATAGAATGATCGAATTTCTAGAAGAAAATTATCTAAGCCAAATGGTTTCTGAACCAACTCGACAAAATAACATACTCGACCTTGTTATAACGACCCAAGATAGCCTAGTCAGTAACGTCATGGTGGGAGAGCACCTCGGTTCTTGCGATCATAAATTAGTGCGCGTCGACATTAGAGCTCAAACATCAGTGACTGAAAATAAAGTAAAGGTGCCCAATTTTAAAAGAGCTAACTTCGTAGAAATCCGACAAAACTAACAGAAATACAACTATCAGATGACGGCAATGTAGAGGAAGCCTGGCTAAGCTTTAAAAATCACTTACTCACTCAGCAGAACACATTCGTCCCCTTGTGCGAGAAGCGAATTAACATTAATAAAAGCTCACCTTGGTTTAATAGCGAAATTAAACACTCAGTCAAGGAGAGAAAATTGTTCAACAGGTTAAAGAAAGAACAAAGCACTCCCGAAAACATTAGACTTTATAACGATGCCAGGGGACGAGTAAAAAGATTAGTATGTCAGGCAAAGCGTAGATATGAAGAAAATATTGTAGCCAACTGTAAAAATAATCCGAAATCTTTCTTCAGTTACATACACAACAGAAAAGCGATCAGAAGTGGAATTGGACCTTTAACAAACAGCGACGGTGCACAAGTGACTGACAGCCAACACATTGCAAACCTCTTAAACAATTACTTTTCCTCGGTGTTTAATACTAGCAGTCTTCCTCCCGCTACCACCAACACCAGTACTAATGTAAATCTCGAGCATGCATTGCCTAATTTTGAAATAACAACCGATGAAGTCCTTAAAGCTCTCCATTCACTTAAAACAAATAAAAGTCCCGGACCCGATAAAGTATATCCTATACATGCTTAAAGAAAGAAAGAGCGAAATACTCTCCTCCCTCACAACCGTATTCAATATGTCCTTGCGACAAGGCATCATCATTTCGGATTAGAAAAAGGCTAACGTGATACCGATTTTTAAGAAAGGAGCCAAAAAAATACCAGGTAACTACCGACCCATTAGTCTAACTTCAATTATAGGTATGCTACTTGAGAGCATAATTAGAGACCTCGAAAGCCAAACATTAATTGGGGATTCACAACATGGCTTCCGTAACAAAAAATCCTGCCTATCAAGCATATTGACCTTTTATAACGACCTCTTCTCAGTTTATGACGTAACCAAATCATTGGACGTAGTCTATCTTGATTTCCAGAAAGCGTTTGATAAAGTCCTACATCATAAATTACTTTATAAATTAAAGCAAATAGGTATTGACGGTCAAGTAAACCAATGGATCGCGAATTGGTTGAGCAACAGACAACAAAGAGTGGTGTTTGACGGATATAACTCAGAGTGGGCGCCGGTCACTAGTGGCGTCCCTCAGGGCTCGGTTCTTGGCCCAGTGCTCTTCATTATTTACATCAACGACGTGGATGTTGGACTCAATAATCGCATTAGTAAATTTGCAGACGACACAAAGATTGGTAACTCGGTTCACACTGACGAAGACAGGCAAAGCCTCCAAGAGGATTTGCACAAAATTTCAGCTTGGTCGGATAGATGGGAGATGCCCTTTAACGTAGACAAGTGCCAGGTCCTTCAAGTTGGAACAAGAAATAAGAAGTTCGATTACGAAATGCGCGGCGTTAAACTCACAAGCGCTCAATGCGTTAAGGACCTGGGGGTTAAAATCGCGTCAAACCTCAAATTCTCACATTAATGCATCGATGCAGCAAATAAAGCGAACAGAATGTTGGGCTTCATTAAAAGAAACTTTTTATTCAAGAATAAAGATGTAATACTGTAGCAGTCACCGCTCAACTGCGTGCTCCTTCCCCTCAGTGACAATTAAGAAAATGGGCGCTGCAGAGCGGACTCAACATGTAATGTCCATCGTCACTATGTGTCTGCCAGTCTGTCTTGTTGCGTCTTCAATGTTTAACTTTTCTTGTACTCGTTTACTTTTGACTGTCCGTCTATGTCCTTTTGTTGTCCACTATTACACATTGTTATACACATACACCAACACTTAAATGTTAACCTACACAAACAACATTCACACAAACGCATACCCACACAAACACCTTTTCTTTGTGTTGTGTTTGTCTCAATGACTTGTTGTATTTTTGTCCAATAAAGTAACCCTGGCGGATATGACTTTCTCTATCCGTGAACCGATTAGCACTTAGAACACTCGCTACCACCAACAATTCTTCCGCTCTACAATAGTTTAGTCAGACCCCACATGGAATATGCGGTACAGTTTTGGTCTCCTTACCATGCAAAGGACACAGCGTCGGGCAACAAAAATAATCCCTTCCTTGCGCAACAAATCCTACGAAGAGAGGCTTTCCACCCTTAACATGTTCTCTCTTGAGAAACGTCGCCTCCGAGGAAAACTGATCGAATGTTTTAAAATACTTAATGGTTTCACGAATGTAGACAGAACAAAATTGTTTATGATCGATGACACTTTGCGAACGAGGAACAATGGCATAAAACTCAAATGTAGACAAGTAAATTCAGACTGTACCAAATTTTTCTTCACCAACGTTGTAGTGCGAGAATGGAATAAGCTCCCACCGTCAGTGGTCCAATGTAACACGATTGACTCCTTTAAAAACAAGCTCGACCGTCACTTCCTTGAACTTAATGTTTACTAGAGTAGAAAAGCAACGTTTTGGAGCCATCTGATTAGTGTAGATTCACTTAGGTTTAAGGACAGACCACCTAGTCTGGACCATGGGGTCTGTGTGGTCTGATTTTCTATGTAATTCTATGTAATTCTCTCTCTCTCTCTCTCTCTCTCTCTCTCTCTCTCTCTCTCTCTCTCTCTCTCTCTCTCTCTCAACCAACTCCTCCACCCACCACCATCACCACCACCACCACTATAGCACCACACCACCACCTACCACATACCTCCACTTTGAAGTTGCCGGCTGGAGCACAGAGTTGGCTGGACTGGGCTCCCAAAGATGGCGGCCGAGGTACTTCCGGTTGCCGCACATGAGTGTTTGGCTCGCGCGCTCTAGGTATATAACTCTGTGACTGAGACCACTCACACACAACACACCGTGACAACGAGGCCACAACTCCTTGCCTGACGTCGCGTACCTACTCACTGCTAGATGAACAGGGGCTACACGTGAAAGAAGATTAACCCAACTTATCTTCACCCGGCCGGGGAATCGAACCCGGTCCTTCTGGTTGTGAGCCAGACGCTCTACCCTGAGCTACCGGGCCGTGTGTGTGTGTGTGCGTGTGTGTTTGTGTGTGTGTCACACACACTATTTTTTTTATTCTTGTTTTTGATTCAGTACCAAATTTATTTCGTTTCACTACCAAATTTAAGTCTAAAACCAGTCACGGTGGTTCAATACCAAACGGATTTTCAATACCAAATTTACCCTAATTTGGTATTGAAAAATACCAAATGGCAACCCTGCTCTCCGGACAAAAACATGTCGCATCTCTCTCTCTCTCTCTCTCTCTCTCAATTCTGAAAATGTGGATAAAATTCTTGCTGAATTCAAAGAAAATATGGGAATTTCATGAAAGGGTCTGGAAATCTGGATGAAACCCCCCAAATCTGGAAAAATCCAGATTTTTCTGAGAATCTGGCAAGATTGATTTTGAGGCAAGGCTGCCGTTTTTCCGTATCTGTGGGTTTCCACCGTTCTCTAAACATTAGATGAGAAAGAAAACGGCTATAAATTGTACTATTGGACCATGTACTAATGTAAACTGATGAATATTAGATTACCACTAACTCTTTCCCTAATAAGATAATTGATAATAGCCTAATATAAATTATATAAATGAAAAATCTTACCTAGCATAATATAAATTATATAAATGAAAAATCCTACCTAGTATTTCCTCCTTTTAAAGGGCCTTAAACAGTTGTCGGAGCTGTCACTGTCACACTGCTCGTCGTGTGAAGAATCCGATTCTGTGGTGAATATCGGATTCCCTTCGTTACTTTCACAATTATCACTGAAAAAGTCTACGTTGTCAGTGTTTTCCTCACTATTATCGATATAGTATTCGCTATATGATCCTCACTGTCATCATTCTCTGAGTCAGTCTCTTGTGTTTCTGAATTTATAATATTTAGCGGCTGTGTAATGCTGACTTGCCTGATGGGCGAGCCTCCCATAACCCACTTATACAGGGGGTACCTCTTTGGCCGACTGGTAAAGGAGTAGCTCTCCCGTTACGCTGGTCGCGGGTTCGATCCCTGGCGCCGGCAAATCTTTCCTTGTCTGGATTAATTTCTCGTGTGTTTCGTTACACGCAGAGGCCGTGTGGGAGTGTGTAAAGAGAAAAATTCTGGCATTTCACTGGTGGCATGGCGGTGGCATCCTCTCCTGTGGTTCTGTTGTGTCACCCCGAGAGGGTAACAGGTAGAGTGATGGCCCATGCTCTCCGAAGTTCATAGAAAACGGGAACTCAACACACAGAAATTAATCTAAATGGGAACGGGGAGACGTGTAATGCTGACTTGCCTGATGGGCGAGCCTCCCATAACCCACTTAGCCAGGGGGGTACCTCTTTGGCCGACTGGTAAAGGAGTGGCTCTCCCGTTACGCTGGTCGCGGGTTCGATCCCCGGCGCCGGCAAACCTTTCCTTGTCTGGATTAATTTCTCGTGTGTTTCGTTACACGCAGAGATCGTGTTGGAGTAAAGAAAAGAGAAAATTCTGGCATTTCAGCTGTACATCCTCTGTATGGAAAAGCTCTTCACTTGGTCCATTATTTATTTGATTTTCGTCTTCACTACTCTCCTCTTCACTAGTGTGTAATAAATTGAGCCATAACAGCTTTTCAACACATAAACACCATCATGGCACCAGTTGAAAGTTAGTCTACCATTCTAACACGTCTTCTTTTAAAAACTAGAAAACGGAATATGGCAATGATCGACGACTTAACCAACTTTTACAAATATGTACGTCCATTAAATTTGCAGCTATTATTTACTTGTGACAAATATTATCACTAACACTAAAGTAGAAAGCGCTAAAGTTTATATTTCTTACCTTAATGAAGTCTTACTCCAGTGAAGAATATAGCTAAAGTGGTCGAAGGAATGATTTCCGTAGCTGACGATACCTCGTCTAGGAAAATGAGACGTCATTTTTGCTGATTATCAGCAAAATATGGCACATTCATGTAGCTGCATATATCTATAATATTGTGGGAAAATCATAAGAACTAATATTCTTAATAAAAAAAGTTTATTTAGCATTAATAAGGAAATGAAGAGGAAGCGGAATTTTTTTACGTAGATGGCGTCATGTCCGTAGAGCGTCGTCTGCTTCCTTTTAGCAGACGAATTTCCGCCGAACGGCAGCCCTGCTCTGAGGAGGGACTGGGCGCTGCTGACGCACCTCTGGGTGGCACCTTCCGCCTGCCGCCGCCCGCATCTCCCCAGCGAAGGTCGGGATGGTTAAGAGACTTTTGTGAAACCCCTGAGGACTGATTTAATTTATTTTATTTCATGTACTCTTCTTTTTGTATGTTGGGGCAGTCGGGTCGACTGCCTTTGAGGGGGGAATAGTGTTACGCCAGGGGGGTATTTTTGTACTTTAATGTACTTTAGTGTCGCTAGTTTGGGGGGGGCGGAGGTGTGAGGTGGCCGGCGAGGGGGGGTGGAGGACGTGCGCCGTTAGCTGCCCCGCTGGCTCAGTGCCCCTGCCCGCTTCAACTGCCAAATTTGGTGTCTCGTGCCCCTTTGAGTGCCTGTAGCTACGGTGCCTTGTGAACTGGTGATTGTACGTAGTTGGAGCTGTGGAGTAAAGCGGAAAACTTGCCTTGTGTTTCTGTGTTGCCTTGCCTCGTGCCTCGTCGCCGAGTGGTGTAGCGGCCTTGGGGACGTGGAGTGGCTTGTCTTCTGGCTGTTCTGGGTTCATGACCCGTGTGTGGTGGTTTTTGGGTTGTGGCACGCCGCTTGCCCGTGCTTGGAGTGTGGTGCGCGGGCGGTGGTGTAACAATGCTTTAAACGGTATGGCTGCTTAAACCATATTATTTTTACTGTTGCCAATATAATTACTATTGTTATTATTATTATTATTATTATTATTATTATTATTATTATTATTATTATTGTCGGTATTACTATTATTATTACACACACTGGATATGTAAGCACCAAAAAGCGTTTCAGTTTTTATTAATGCCAAGCTTAAGGATGTGTGTGTGTGTGTGTGTGTGTGTGTGTGTGTGTGTGTGTGCGCGTACAAACAGGTTATATATGTGTCGGTTTAAGGAGGTGTTCCGCAAGAAGGGCCAAAACTGCCGCAGCGTCACCCATCAGCAGCGTGTAGAAGGTCCCCTGCATGTGACTCAAGCCCAGCACTACTTGTTCGGCGCCGGTCTGTTCGTAAAGACAAAAACATGTCAGCGAGTTACGATAACTACGAATATAACAAGAGTTTGAAATTGTGTGGGAATTAATAGATTAAAACAATAGTTGTTCCTCGATTTCCACGATTTTCCTCAGATCCCCGTGGAAGTACAGAATCCGCGACAAAGTGCTTCCCCTTTCAAAATCCGCAGACAACTTTTGCCTTTGTTTTATCAACTATAATCCTGGCACATCAACAGCTACCAGTCAGTAAATTAATATGCGGGGCGTGAAGGGGATGATGTTCGTCTACTCGCTCACCATGCAACCATAACACCGGGCGTCCCTTTGCCTTTCATCACTCGAAATTGTACCTTACACAATCTGACTGGTATCAGGGTCGATGTCTGGGTAGTGAGGATCATGCCCGTGTAGGTTATCACATTTTACAGCTTTCTTTTACAATGCCAGTATCTTCTAAGCCTGGTCAACGTAATTCAACATTCTGTACACTGTGATAAAATTCAATGCAGAGACTAGTGAGAACAAAAATTTGTTGACAACAACGAGTATGTAATAGATTATCTGTGATTGCTCGTGACTTAAAATAAATCCAGTATTTTTAGCTGTAATATACTTTTGAAAATTGTTAATTCATTTCCCAGTTTTATTGCCGTCATTTTTTCTCAGGTCGTCCAGCGAGGCATCTCACTGTAAATATACTCAAAATCATTACAGCTTGGGCCAGGCCACTTCGTCGAGTGACTTTCTGGTAAGACCCACAATTGTTATGCACAACGCTACCAAAGTATGTGAAACTTGTGCCTTCACTTCTTCTTTCGGCTGCTCCCGTCAGGGGTAGCAACAGCGGATCGTTCTCCTCCAGTGCGCTTGGTCTTCTGTTGCACCCACCACTTGCAAGTCCTCTTTCACTGCGTCCATACACCTTCTCTTTGGTCTTCCTCTCTTCATCCTGCCGGGCAGGTCCATCTCCAGCATCCTCCTATCCATATATACTCCTCGTCCCTCCTCCTGGCATGCCCAAACCACCTCAATCTTGCCTCTCTAGCTTTGTCTCTAAACCGACGTACATGTGTTGTCCCTCTGATGTAATCGTTCCGGATTTTGTCCATAATCGTCACTCCCAAAGAAAATCGCAACAATTCCGCCACCTTCAACTCCACCTCTTGTCTTTTCGTCAATGGCACTGTTTCCATACGATACAGCATGGCTGGCCTCACTATAGTTTTGTAGATATTCCCTTTTGTTTCCCCGTCAAATGTGAGTTGCCTTGTCGTGGTGACGGGGCTTGAAGCGAGGTCGGCGGCACCACCTACCGTGGTGGCTTGCCTACCTCGATAGGGCTCGATGTCCGCTGGTCTCGTGGACCTAGTGCTCCCCCCTCATCACCGGTAGAGGAAGCTTACTGGTGATGTTGCTTGCGCCCACCCTTTTACCACCTAGAGCAGGGCTATTGTATCACCACGTGTTTGCCGTCCGTGGCGTCCCGTATACTCCCCGTGCCATCTCACCACGGGGCAGGGTGTAGTTCCCCTCGGTGGGCAACACGCTCCTTTGGTGGGAGGGTTGGGGTAAGACGGGCGGTTCAGTGTGGCCCCACTGAATCAATCGTCTGGTCATGCCCTGTCTAGGGACATGCGATGGCTAGGGTCAAGCGGTCACTGCCGGGTGGGCGATCACAATGGTCCCGCGGCTGCCGTTAAACGCCTGGCATTGTGTGTATACTCCTCCATTACCCCTGGGGCTTTTGGGTGCCGTCTGGCCCCAACATCCAGCCTCCACTTGTTGGGCTTCGCGGTGGGTGGGGGCGTGGGAAAGTGAAACAGCCTCTTTTTTTTTGTATGGGTAAAAATACTTTTCCCCGGCCTGCCTCTCTCCCTGACGTCCGCCTGTCCCTGGAAACTCCCACACGGTCCTCTCTCATCGCCACCTTGGAGCCTTTCACGGCTCCAGGTACACAAAAGTCCACGGAATAATTCACGTAAACCTGGGAACTCTCCAGTTTCCCAAATAGAAGTTTTGCCTGGTGTATATACGAGCCTGTTTTATTTGATAAATATATGGTAGTGCAGAATCAGGGATGTCCCACTCTGGGGGCGCTCTGAAGAAACAAAAATAAAATTCACTGTAATACAATGGAACTGCCGTGGGTTGAGAGGAAGCTGGGAGGAACTCCAGCTCCTAATCAAAGACTCCCAGCCACAGTGTCTCTGCCTACAGGAGACACTGTTAGGAACATAAGCTCATCCTCCCCCGCTCAATTACAGTGCCATATATTCGCCAGCTGATCCCACACAAGCTCCTTCAAGAGGTACGTGTCTCTTCATATCCAATGACATAACACACACTCCGCTCTCACTTAACACTCCATTGCAGGCTGCTGCTGCTCAAATCCACATAACACGTACCTACACTATATGTTCCCTGTATTTTCCACCCAGTACACCACTCAATCAGCAAGACCTCCTGACACTGGTACGCCGATTGCCCTCATCCTTCTTACTACTCGGCGACTTCAACAGTCGCTATACACTATGGGAGGATACCACCAGCAACCCAAGAGGAGCCCCTATTGCATCTGTAATTGAAGACCTAGACCTCTGCATACTTAACACCGCCCATCCAACACACTACCATAAGCAAGCCAAACCGACACACGGTCAATTATTGACCTCCCACTCAGTTTCCCCGGTGCATACCTCATACTTGGACTTCAGGTGGGAAATATCACAGGATCTACATGGCAGCGGCCACTACACTATCTTCATCTCCCATTCCACTTACCAACCGTCACCTCGATTACCGCTTTGGAAATTAGATCGAGCGGACTGGGAGCTTTATCAAACCATGACTAACACGGAGACATCAATTGATGACTTCGAGACTACCGAGGATGCAGTTAACTTTTTTACGGCGCACATTCACCGAGCGGGAGAACTTACAATCCCACAGATAACGGGAAATGCATCACGTCGACCTATGCCATGGTGGTAGGACGAGTGCAAGCAGGCAGTGGCCTTCAACCGCTACAAGAGGCAGAGGACAGAGTTCAACCACATAGCCTACGAGAAAGCACGAGCACAACCACGCCGAACTCTAAAACAAGCGTGACTGTCTTCATTTGCCAGCTATGTATCTACACTTAATTCACAGACATAAATGGCACACGTGTGGAAGAAGGTTCACAAAATTGCAGGAAAGTTCTCATCGAGCCCACCACCAGCACTTAACATCAACAACATAATAGCAGGGAGCGCCGAAGTCGCCGACGCCAGAGCTGCTTGGAAGAACAGGACAGACTCCACCTAGACTTCTCATCGCTAAACACAGAAACATACAACGCTCCCTTCTCCATGCGGGAACTATAATCAGCTCTCTCTCACTGCAATGACACGTCGCCGGGCCCCGATAATATCCCATATGCCATGATCAGACACCTTAAGCTGGCGTCACACTGGACCCAAATCTGGCGAGCACGAGCTCTTGCTGGCAGCTTTTGCTCGCGAGCAAGTCACTGTTGTCGTCACACTGACGAGCGACGAGGGGCGAGCGGCGAGCAACATTGTAAACAAAGCCTCAACCATGGCGCCTACTACACCTACGCTTCGCATTACGGCTAAGTGTGCAGCTGTGACGGCATTACTTGCCGTTATTCAACGAGCTCAGAAGAAGAAAAGACGAGTCTGGGTTCGGTCATGGCTGAAGAGAAGGGAGGGGGACCCATGATGTGTACAACATCATAACATCATAAGTTTCTTCAGCGTAGACTTACAGAAATCTGGATGGCTGTGGTCCCATAACTCGGGATGGTCCCTGACTCTTGCTATCAAAGAGTGTACAATGAAGGAGGACAAGTGAACTTATGAACGAGGAGAGGTGGCCATGGCGAGTGTTTATATCAGCTGGCCTGGGCGGTCTTGGTCTTGGTCTTGGAAATCAAAATAAAATCCAACACTACTTTTCTCAACATTATAAAATATTACAAACACCGTCAAACATAAAAGGAGTATGTGAATAAGTTTTCTAATATCATGGGTATACGGATTCAATACACTAGGTAATATATATTATTCACATATCGGTGCACCAAAGAGCTCATTTGACTGCCTGCTTGCGGCTCGCCGAGCTGCTCCCCGTCCAAGCGGCGAGCTAAACGCAGGAGCAAAAGCTCGGGAGCAAGCCATCCCTCCAGCAAAAGCTCGTGCTCGCCAGATTTGGTCCAGTGTGACGCCACCCTTAGTCTTACCACCACGACACTGCTGCTCCAAATGTACAACAAAGTCTGGCAGACTGTATGATGCCAAGTGAATGGCGCAAAGCCATTTTACTTCCCATCCGTAAACCTGTTAAGGATGGTTTGCAACCCTTGCACTACAGACCAGTTTCTCTAACATCCTGCCTATGCAAACTCCTTGAGAAGATGGTGAATTTTCGCCTAGTACATCATCTAAAGAGACATGGCCACCTGTCTCCTTACCAGTCAGGGTTTCGGAAGATGAGAACAACAGCAGACGCCCTCGTGCGTCTTGAATCAGCTATCTGCCGCTCGTTTGCAGAAAGACAACACATGGTGTGCATCTTTTTTGACCTGGAGAAGGCTTACGACACGACATGGAGACATGGGATACTTGAGCAGCTCCATAACTTTGGTCTCCGTGGACTAATGCCAAACTTTTTAAGGTGTTTCTTGAAGATCGGACTTTCCGAGTCAGAGTCGGTACCTCCTACTCATCATCCTATGAACAGCAGGAAGAAGTTCCATAGGGAAGCGTCCTGAGTGTCACCCTTTTTGCTATAGCCATAAATGGCATTACAACGTCGTTCCCTGAGGGGTTGTCGTCCTCCCTCTACGTCGACGACCTGGCAATCTGGTTCCCGGCGACTCGGATGTCCACCGCAGAGCGAAGACTGCAAAATGCGATCGACAGGACATCCGGATGGGCGGAGAAACATGGCTTCCGATTCTGACTATCTAAATCAGTTGCCATGCTGTTTTGCCGCCTGAGAGGCCACCATCCAGACCGTGATTTCATCATGTGCGGGGCTCGTCTACCTGTTGCGGAAGAACACAAGTTCTTGGGCTTCGTCTTCGACAGGCGCCTTACATGGCTTACACACCTAAAAGGCTTAAAAGGGAAGTGTATGAGATCGCAGAATCTCTTTCGTGTCCTGTCATGCTCTTTCTGGGGCGCTGACCTTACAATACTCCTACGCCTTTACCAGGCACTCATATGTTCGAGACTGTCCTACGGCTAGGAAGTATACACATGGGCAACAACCGCCCGCCCTCGCACACTTGATGCAGTCCATCACGCGGCAGTCCGACTGTCAACTGGTGCATTTAGATCATCCCCCATATCAAGTCTTTTAGTCGACGCAGGAGTGCCACCCTTAGACTTGCAGAGACGGACATCTAATCAAGTACTGGTACAGACTGCAACGCCAACCTAACAACCCTGCCTACACCGTTGCCATAGACACTAATGTAGATATAAAATACAGAAACAAGCCTCTCTTACCTCGCCCCTTTAGTTTCCGTGACCGCAATGACATTGGGGACCTCTCACTACCATACTTCCCAATAGCAGTATATGAGGTACCCCCATCACACCGTGGGTGTTCCCCAAAACACAGTTCTGCCGGTATTTTAACTCCCAATGGGATCCCAGCGGCAACTGGTCAACAACTTTTCCTGTCCCACAAAGCTAGTCACGCCACATCTGTACCAGTATACACGGACGGCTCCAAATCCGATGCTGGCGTTGGATTTGGAGCTGTCTTTCCAGACTTTTCCCGTTCTGGTATCGCCTCAATTTTTACTGCAGAGCTATCTGCCATACGTTTAGCAATTCGCATCCTTTTCACTCTACCAGTCGATACTTATACTGTTTACTCTGACTCACAGGCAGCTCTGGCCGCAATAGAAGATTTTAGGAGCACTTACCCCATCATTTTAGATATTTTTAGCTGGCTAGTTTTAGCAATACGGCGTGGGCATCAGGTGACCTTCTGTTGGGTCGTTCCGGATGGTCGTCCAACATCACAACCACCATCTCCATGCTACTAACGAGCCCCAACCGTCAGCACAGAGACATCAACACATTTCCAGCTACTATGTCGTTTTGGACCCTTCTTTTCTTGTATTAAATCAACTTTTATCACTCATTAATTACTCAATAAATGATCTCACCGTCTCGTATCCCTGGTAGCGTGATCCGGCTTAAGTTGTTATAGGAGACTAGTGTTCGGGGATAGACAAGGGAAAAATATAATATACATTTACAGTATTTAAGATTAATGAAAATAATTGCCTTACGCAATATTCTATGCTCAGACGATCATAACACTGGCATATTCAGCAATGGATGCAACATATGACAAACGACATGTCTTAAACATAATACTATAACATGTGCTCAATTGTTGCCAATAATAAAAACACCAAATCATAGCATACGCAGTGGTTTGTATCTCTCTGCTTACATCACAATCATTATGTTCTCTCTTCCCAAACCCTAGTAACACATCCTATAGTATAATCTACTGCAATTCACGGAAACACCAAATCATGCCACACACAGTGGTTTCCATCTCTGCTTAACATCGCAAACAAATAATCACTATCCTGTACCACTCACAATCCTACTACACATTTCCTCACAATATAATCTCCAGGACAATACAGTCGGTTTCCCTTAGATTCTCGAATTTCTACTCACGATTAAGATCACAACAGCCATTCTCAGCTGGGTGAGCAGGAGGTCTGCTTGAGGCGAGAACCAAGCTCGGTCTGCCCATACCACTGATTTCTAGATTACATTTTTCTTTGCTTTAGGCGGACTTACATCCTTGACACGTCTTAATTTTCTACATAACCAATGGCCAATACTTCCTGTCACACCCATTGGCTCGCTCATTATGTTGTATTGTTTTACTTCTCCTGCTATTCGTAATTCAGTCTTAAGACACTCCCACAGTGATTTTTCTGTTAAATTATTGGCTCATAACATGTCGCCACGACTGACGTCACGGGTCAGTCTTTTTCATTGGTTGTTCACACTTTCTGACCACGCCTACTGGGTATCTGTTTTCTGTATCTGAGTCTGGGTATCTGTTTTCCTTTACCCTCGTTGTTTCCCCTCTTTTGTACTTTGAGATGTTTACACTATTATATATGTCACCCTTCTTGTTAGTGCTTGTCCTGTCAGATGTTTACACAGTTGTATATCTCTCATTCCTCTCTGGGTATCTGTTTTCCTTTACCCTCGTTGTTTCCCCTCTTTTGTACTTTGAGATGTTTACACTGTTGTATATGTCACGCCTCTGTTTCCTCGTCTTCTGGGTCCTGACAGTCGACCACAACGCTTCAACACCTCAACACCTCGAGCGAAGCAAGTCGGGCTGCATCGGAGGCTATATTAGTGCCCGGCCGCCAGTGGGAAGTCAGTCTAGTCTCACCCGACTGTTAAGGTGCTACCTCCCACTGGATATACTTCAGACGGCGACATCACCTCCTTGGCGGTGAAGTACAAGGGCAGATACCCGAGGAGGATGCGTTGCTATTTTTATTTTTGTTTTTGTTTCGTTTGTTGCCTTGTCACTAAGGATTATAACTTTATTATACCTGGGGCTATATTTTTGCTTTGCTTCATATGAAAGTGTAAGTGTAATGTAAATATAATTAAGTATAAATATTTTTTTTTTTACAACATAGGAGGCAGCGGGCACAAAAAAAGTAAACAATAATAAAAAAAAAGCCCGCTACTCGCTGCTCACAAAAAGAATCTACAGAGGTGGCCGAAAGAGAGGTCAATTTCGCAGGAGAGGTGTCCAGATACCCTTCTTTTGAAAGAGTTCAAGTCGTAGGCAGGAGGAAATACAGAAGAAGGAAGATTGTTCCAGAGTCTACCAGCGTGAGGGATGAAAGAGTGAAGATGCTGGTTAACTCTTGCATAAGGGGTTTGGACAGTATAGGGATGATTGATTGATTTGGGATTTCCTTCGTGGCGCCGCAACATCTTGGGTCATATGGCGCCGGAGTGCGTAATAAAATGGAAAGCAAATTAGTAAAATAATCTTAGTTTAGAAAAATCTATCCATGGACCAAAGTATGTTGAGGGGTATTAAAAAGTGTTCTAAAATGGTCCATTAGAATAACTTCAGCGTTTAAAAGACTACAGGAGATGGAGAACGCCCACCTCCCGCAAATACCCCATGACGTCATATCCCGGGGTGAGCACCTTTTCCCCCAGCATTAGGGAGAGGGAAAAATTTCCATCTACATGACACCGGGAGAGGTACTGCTCACGCAGGTCCTGCAGACTGGGGCACTCGACCAGCAAGTGCCGGACAGTCATGGGGACCAAGCAGTCGTCGCAGTAAGGCTGCACACCCCGAGACATGAGGAAGCCTTGTGTGTAGCGTGTGTGACCCGTCCTCAGGCGGGCCAGAACGGTTTCCGCTTTGCGACACTTTATGTGGGAGTAAGACCACGGACGTCTAGCCCTGGTCGTGACTTCCCCCATCTTGGTGGTGGCGGTCATATCCTCCCATCTGGCCTGGCACACGCTATCAGCGGTGGCTCGGATGTTAGGGTACAAGTCTTTGCAGGGAAGTGGGCGAAGGTGAGGTGCAGCAGCAGGGACAGGCCGGGTAGCCGCCGCCTTGGCCAGCCGATCGGCCTGCTCGTTCCCCTGAACCCCTACATGGGCCGGGACCCAGCAAAAGGCCACCCGACTACCTCGACGGTTTAATAAGTAAAGCCATTCTAAAATCGATAAAATAAGGGGATGACAGTAATCACGGGCCGCTATAGCAGCCAGTGCGCTACGAGAGTCGCTATAAACAGTAAAGGAGTTCTGGGGGAGACTAAACATACGTTTGAGAGCTAGTAAGATCGCGGAAGTTTCAGCCGTAAAGACTGACGCCACTCTAGGAAGGCTAACGCCCCGGCAGAAGGTGGGAAAGACGACACTGAAGCCTGCTCCAGTGTCCGACTTAGACCCATCCGTATAGACGGGAACAGAGCCCTCGTGAGAAGAGAAGTGCTCTAAAAATAAGGACTGTGCTGCGTAGCAGGGGAGGGAGCTCTTTTGGTCCGTTATAGGTCTACACACTTCTACGCTGGGAAACTGCCAATAGCCCACCCTCGGGATGCGGTGGGGACAAACAGTGAATGGAGGAACTGCCCAGGCTGCCATAAGTGACTGCACCCTATATCCAAAAGGTTTAGGGAAACTCGGCCGAGCGTCATACACGCGAGAGCGAGAATCTTGGGAGGCGGTAACACAAGGCACAGAATCTGGAAGGCGGTGAGTCCGATACCAGCATCTCAGCATTAAAGTCCTCCGGCGCAGGTCCAAGGAATGCATGCCGGCATCCACTAACATACTAGCAATCGGACATGACCTAAAGGCTCCTGTTGCAAGACGGACCCCAGCATGATGCACAGAGTCCAACATACGGAGACGAGCATCCGACGCAGATGAATATATCTCGCACCCATACTCAAGTTTCGGAAGTATAAGTGATCTGTGCAACATGAGTAGGGTCTGGCTATCCGCACCCCAAGAGGTATGGGCTAAAACTCTAAGGAGAACTGTGAGACCCATGTTATGTCACTCATGTGTAAATCGTACGTACAGCCAGCTCTGATTCCTCTATACCCGTGGCTGCAGCCCCCTGTGCTCTGCCTACGGTTCAGAAACCAGAGCTGACCCACATCGCTCCATTGTCGAACTCGGAGATTCTTGGTAGTTTTCCTCATTTTGTCCAGCACCTCACCTCCTCGCAACAAGATGATCTGAACCAAATACTCAGACAGTTTAGTTCGGTCATTAAGGATAATCCTGGCCATTGCCACACTATCAGTCACGTCATCAACCTACAGCCAGAAACCCTTCCTATAAAACACTATTATCGGTTTCATTCACAGAAGAGGGCACAGATGCAGAAAGAGGTAAATTACTTGTTGGAACACGGCTTAGCAGTCCCCAGCCAATCTCCTTGGGACTCGCCATGTCTACTCGTACCCAAAGAGGATGGTCAGCCAAGGCTCTGCACCGACTACCGCAAAGTCAACTCAGCCACGATTCCAGACGCCTATCCTCTTCCACGGGTAGACGATCTCATTGATGAGGTGGGAAATGCACAATTTCTAACAAAGATGGACCTATTGGGGGGTTATTACCAGATACCCTTGTCGGTGGAGGCTAAGTTAATTTCCGCCTTCACCACGCCCTTGGATTGTACCAGACACAGTGATGCCTTTTGGCCTCAAAAACAGCCCAGCAACCTTTCAGAGGGCCATGAATGAGCTATTACAAGGGTAAGAGGGAGTTTCCATTGTTATGGTACCCTCGTCCAACCGAGCCTCGAAGCGCGCCATGTCAACCTCACCTCACCAATAACTAATTCACGCACGAATCCTCGAAGCCCCAAGCACCAGCTCACTTACTCGAGGGCTCGTGACTCTCCGCATCGAAGCTTCACCCACCATTCAGTTGAATGTCACGAAGCCTCACACTGCGCGGACCGTCTCGTCCGCCAAGGTTATAAATAGACCTTCCACTGCTAACCCCAGCAGTCTCATCTGAGGTAGCTCGTTTCCGAGGACGCAAGGGCTCATCACTTTTCGTGAGCTAACCAGGATTCATCAAGGGGTCTGACACACACTCACATACCCATTATCACGTGTATATATATTTTTGGGTTTCTCATTTGTAACTCTAACTCTTAACTAAACACCTCAGTGAACCAATATTTGGTTCCTCAATTGTAATTCTCATATTTGGTTCCTCAATTGTAATTCTCATATTTGGTTCCTCATTTGTAATTTTAACTCTTAACTAAACTCCTCAGTGAACCAATATTTGGTTCCTCAATTGTAATTCTCATATTTGGTTCCTCATTTGTAATTCCAACTCTAACTAAGCACTTCAGTGAACCAAACCATTTACTCTTGTCATTTTAGCATTGCCTATTTTGTCATATGTTCTCTTCTGATGTCAAGTAACTATTTGTTTTATTAGGCTAAGTGTTAATAATAAGTAAAATCACCATTTACTTTCAATTAACCTTACAATTATGTTGTGTCACAGTTAGCTCTTTTCAACACAACTCAACCCCTAGACGTCAGTTAACTGTATTCATAACACAGTCTATCTGGACGACATATTAATTTGTTCTCCCCATTGGCAGCATAACCTCCAACAAATCTCCAGGGTGCTATCCCGACTGCAGGAGGCGAACCTCACGGTAAAGATGGCCAAGACCACCTTTTGGACAAGCGACCGTCACGTACTTGGGACACGGGGTTGGCCTGGGAGTCGTCAGACCCAAGGCAGCTAACATGTCCGCCATTCTCCAGTATCCGGCACCAACCACCCGGAAGGCGCTCATGCGTTTCCTGGGTATGAGTGGTCACTATCGCCGGTTCTGCCCGAACTTTGCCCAGGCAGCAGCACCACTCACCCGGGTGACCAGCGGAGCGGTGCCTTTCATTTGGACTGACGACTGCCAGATGGCCTTCAACCAACTGAAGACCTTCCTCACCCATGACCCCGTACTACGCTCACCAGACTTCACTCTACCATTCGTACTGCATACTGACGCCAGTGAAGCAGCAGTGGGAGCGGCTTTACTTCAACTGAAGGAAGGCATACTACATCCTGTCGCCTATCACTCTGCAAAGCTGGACCTGTATCAACGGCGTTACTCTACCATCAAAAAGGAGCTACTCTCAATCATATCAGCCATCAAGAACTTAGAGTGCTGTCTGTCTCATGTCCAGCACCCCTCAAAGTGTGCACCGACCACAACTCCCTCACCTTCCTGGATCGGAACAAATTCTCCAACCAACGACTGCTGAGATGGTCCTTATACCTCCAACTATTCAACCTCCAGCTGCATCACATCAACGTCTCCGACAACGTCATCGCCAATGCCCTCAGTCGTCCCCCTCCAATCGTCACGACACCACCATTTTCCTGAGGTGTCGTCTTTAGGGGGGAGGTGTAACGACCTTCGAGCTGACGCCTTGAAGGGTAGTTCCGGGTGCTCGTCCAACATCACAACCACCATCTCCATTCTACTAACGAGCCCCAACCGTCAGCACAGAGACCTCAACACCTCATTTCTAGCTACTGTGTCGCCCACAACCAGGGCTCTCAGTTTTTGTTCACGAAATTTCTTCAGATAGTAGAAATAATTTCTCTATATCGTATAAAATTTCTTCAGATAACAAATCGAACATAAACGATTACATTTGCTTAAAATTCAAACTACTGCACAATAACATAATACTGTGTAATGACCTGGACTTAACCTCAAGCTCTTAATGCAAAACTCTCCCACTAAATTCACAGGACTTGCTTTCAAACCGCTCAAATCCTACAGGATCAATAAAACCTGCCTTACATAAGTCAACAGTTTTAATCATGAACTAATGAATCATTCATCAACAACAGCAGTGAACCTTTTGATCAAATTTGAGCACACACGTTTCTCACATATATACAGTCTAACAGCCGCCCACATAAGAAGTAAGATTTGGTGCAT
>NC_066510.1:2282593-2310093 GCF_024679095.1 Eriocheir sinensis
CTTGTGCCACGCATCATGGCGGCTTGTGCCACGCATCATGGAGGCTTGTGCCACGCATCATGGCGGCTTGTGCCACGCATCATGGCGGCTTGTGCCACGCATCATGGCGGCTTGTGCCACGCATCATGGCGGCTTGTGCCACGCATCATGGCGGCTTGTGCCACGCATCATGGCGGCTTGTGCCACGCATCATGGCGGCTTGTGCCACGCATCATGGCGGCTTGTGCCACGCATCATGGCGGCTTGTGCCACGCATCATGGCGGCTTGTGCCACGCATCATGGCGGCTTGTGCCACACATCATGGTGGCTTGTGCCACGCATCATGGCGGCTTGTGCCACGCATCATGGCGGCTTGTGCCACGCATCATGGCGGCTTGTGCCACGCAACATGGTGGCTTGTGCCACGCATCATGGCGGCTTGTGCCACGCATCATGGCGGCTTGTGCCATGCATCATGGTGGCTTGTGCCATGCATCATGGTGGCTTGTGCCATGCATCATGGTGGCTTGTGCCACGCATCATGGCGGCTTGTGCCACGCATCATGGCGGCTTGTGCCACGCATCATGGCGGCTTGTGCCATGCATCATGGTGGCTTGTTCCATGCATCATGGTGGCTTGTGCCATGCATCATGGCGGCTTGTGCCATGCATCATGGTGGCTTGTGCCATGCATCATGGTGGCTTGTGCCGCGCATCATGGTGGCTTGTGCCATGCATCATGGTGGCTTGTGCCACGCATCATGGCGGCTTGTGCCACGCATCATGGTGGCTTGTGCCGCGCATCATGGCGGCTTGTGCCACGCAACATGGTGGCTTGTGCCGCGCATCATGGCGGCTTGTGCCACGCAACATGGTGGCTTGTGCCGCGCATCATGGTGGCTTGTGCCACGCAACATGGTGGCTTGTGCCGCGCATCATGGCGGCTTGTGCCACGCATCATGGCGGCTTGTGCCATGCATCATGGTGGCTTGTGCCATGCATCATGGTGGCTTGTGCCGCGCATCATGGCGGCTTGTGCCACGCATCATGGCGGCTTGTGCCACGCAACATGGTGGCTTGTGCCGCGCATCATGGTGGCTTGTGCCACGCATCATGGCGGCTTGTGCCACGCATCATGGTGGCTTGTGCCACGCAACATGGTGGTTTGTGCCACGCAACATGGTGGTTTGTGCCACGCATCATGGTGGTTTGTGCCACGCAACATGGTGGCTTGTGCCACGCAACATGGTGGTTTGTGCCACGCAACATGGTGGTTTGTGCCACGCATCATGGTGGTTTGTGCCACGCATCATGGTGGTTTGTGCCACGCAACATGGTGGTTTGTGCCACGCATCATGGTGGTTTGTGCCACGCATCATGGCGGCTTGTGCCGCGCATCATGGTGGCTTGTGCCACGCATCATGGTGGCTTGTGCCACGCATCATGGGGGCTTGTGCCGCGCATCATGGTGGTTTGTGCCACGCATCATGGTGGCTTGTGCCACGCAACATGGTGGCTTGTGCCATGCATCATGGTGGTTTGTGCCATGCATCATGGTGGCTTGTGCCATGCATCATGGTGGTTTGTGCCATGCATCATGGTGGCTTGTGCCATGCATCATGGTGGCTTGTGCCATGCATCATGGTGGCTTGTGCCATGCATCATGGTGGCTTGTGCCACGCATCATGGTGGTTTGTGCCACGCATCATGGTGGCTTGTGCCACGCATCATGGTGGCTTGTGCCACGCATCATGGTGGCTTGTGCCACGCATCATGGTGGCTTGTGCCACGCAACATGGTGGCTTGTGCCACGCAACATGGTGGCTTGTGCCACGCAACATGGTGGCTTGTGCCACGCATCATGGTGGTTTGTGCCATGCATCATGGTGGCTTGTGCCACGCAACATGGTGGCTTGTGCCACGCAACATGGTGGCTTGTGCCGCGCATCATGGTGGTTTGTGCCACGCATCATGGTGGCTTGTGCCACGCAACATGGTGGCTTGTGCCACGCAACATGGTGGCTTGTGCCACGCAACATGGTGGCTTGTGCCACGCAACATGGTGGCTTGTGCCACGCATCATGGTGGCTTGTGCCACGCAACATGGTGGCTTATGCCACGCAACATGGTGGCTTGTGCCACGCAACATGGTGGCTTGTGCCACGCAACATGGTGGCTTGTGCCACGCAACATGGTGGCTTGTGCCATGCATCATGGTGGCTTGTGCCACGCAACATGGTGGCTTGTGCCGCGCATCATGGTGGTTTGTGCCACGCATCATGGTGGCTTGTGCCACGCAACATGGTGGCTTGTGCCACGCAACATGGTGGCTTGTGCCACGCAACATGGTGGCTTGTGCCGCGCATCATGGTGGTTTGTGCCATGCATCATGGTGGCTTGTGCCACGCAACATGGTGGCTTGTGCCACGCATCATGGCGGCTTGTGCCGCGCATCATGGTGGCTTGTGCCACGCATCATGGCGGCTTGTGCCGCGCATCATGGTGGCTTGTGCCACGCATCATGGCGGCTTGTGCCATGCATCATGGTGGTTTGTGCCATGCATCATGGTGGCTTGTGCCACGCAACATGGTGGCTTGTGCCACGCATCATGGTGGTTTATGCCATGCATCATGGTGGCTTGTGCCACGCAACATGGCGGCTTGTGCCACGCATCATGGTGGTTTGTGCCATGCATCATGGTGGCTTGTGCCACGCAACATGGTGGCTTGTGCCACGCAACATGGTGGCTTGTGCCGCGCATCATGGTGGTTTGTGCCACGCATCATGGTGGCTTGTGCCACGCAACATGGTGGCTTGTGCCACGCAACATGGTGGCTTGTGCCACGCAACATGGTGGCTTGTGCCACGCAACATGGTGGCTTGTGCCACGCAACATGGTGGCTTGTGCCACGCAACATGGTGGCTTGTGCCACGCAACATGGTGGCTTGTGCCACGCATCATGGTGGTTTGTGCCATGCATCATGGTGGCTTGTGCCACGCAACATGGTGGCTTGTGCCGCGCATCATGGTGGTTTGTGCCACGCATCATGGTGGCTTGTGCCACGCAACATGGTGGCTTGTGCCACGCAACATGGTGGCTTGTGCCACGCAACATGGTGGCTTGTGCCGCGCATCATGGTGGCTTGTGCCACGCAACATGGTGGCTTGTGCCACGCAACATGGTGGCTTGTGCCACGCAACATGGTGGCTTGTGCCACGCAACATGGTGGCTTGTGCCACGCAACATGGTGGCTTGTGCCACGCAACATGGTGGCTTGTGCCATGCAACATGGTGGCTTGTGCCGTGCATCATGGTGGCTTGTGCCATGCAACATGGTGGCTTGTGCCATGCAACATGGTGGCTTGTGCCACGCATCATGGCAGCTTGGCGCAATTTTCAAAATTCAGTCGTGGTAGCTGCTTGCGCTAACTGAGTCTTTCGTGCTAATTAACTTTTTTCTTGGTAGATGGTGGCTCGCGCTAATTGCGGTTCGCGCTAATTGATCTCGCGCTAAGTGGGGCTCTACTGTACTTGGTATAACGGTGGACAACCAGCTCAGATGGAAGCAGCACGTCACCAACATCATCAGATCACCCTCTTACACGCTATATATGTTGCCAAGACTCAGGGTGCTGGGAGCACAAGCTGCAAAATTGTGCAGTATATACACATCTTTTATGCTGCCTAAACTCACGTACAGATAGTCCTCAAGTTGCAATGGGGTTTGGGACCGACAGGCCAGGTGTAAGGCGAAATTTACCGTATTTGATGGCTTATAAGATACAAGGGCTTATAAGAAGCACCCCCCCAATTTGGGCAGACATTAAAAAAAATATAATAAACTGGTTTAAACTATGAATGTCAGGTGAAGATTTTTCACCTGAAATTCATAGCCCTTCCCACTATAAGTTGAGAAATTGTTTATGCGCACTTTATTCCATGTCCATAAACGGTCCTATGAATTACTATTATTATTTCTTTATTGATTCATGAAAAACTACAACAAATAAGGAAGCCATTGATATATTATGTATAATGATAAATGCAGGTTTGGGGGAAGAATGTAGCTGAGAAACGAAAATTTTCGGCACACAAAAAAAACCTGCCGCGACCGGCGAGAGACCCGATGTTTGAAATGAGCGCAGAAAAGAACACTTATTGAAACTTATGATGCGTGAGAGAGTTAATAATTGCTGGGACCTACCAAAACTGGTCCTTCTTAGACTCAAGAGTATTGCTTTGATATGTAAACAAACATGGTGTAAACAGCAACATTGTCAGAGGGGTAATGGGTAGGGGAGGCGGTGGTTACGAGGTTAGCGTGCCGGCACTGGGTCTGGGAGATTCAGGAGGGACGCGGGTTGGAATCCTGGCCGCCACACAGCTGGGACTTTTCAGTCACCGCCGAGTGGCCAAAGACTACCCACATGCTGCCCTGAAGACCACTTATCAACCCAGACTCTAGCTTACCTCTCCAAAGAGAGGGTCAAAGATGAGCTCCAGGGGACGGTATGAGCCAAAACAAGATGGCACCACTATAAACACCTGTGTCTGTGCCACAACGGGCTGGGCCGACCATCAGGCCCCCACCAGTGTATAGTATGTTTAGGTACAAGCAGGGCTAAGCATCGTCACTTAATTTTCTTTGTGACTGGTGATATTCTATATGAAGTAGCAGTAAGTACTACCATTATACAGTACCCTCTCAAGTTTCGCACTATCCGAGTTTCACGGTTAGTCCTAAATTCATACCATCTCGACTTTCACACATTATCACCCTGAGTTTCGTGCTGCTTGGACACGTACGGGTCACGCCTACTTACCATCGACGTCACGCACGCTACCTTTAAAGGTTGTGGCTATGGAAGAGAGAGAGAGAGAGAGAGAGAAAACTGGAAGAAAGAACGGGTCATTTTGAAGCCTCGGATGAAGGCAGCTGCCTTACAATTGGCTGACAGTTCTGAAAACACTTGTGATTCGCTGGCGTCGTCTGCTAATGTAAGGGCTGTCGCGGCTTGTGCTGCCATTACCCAAGTTATGGACTTGTTGCTGCAGTTAAATGTAAGGAAGAAGCTGTTGTGGGTGTGGCATGCCTGTGGTTTCTCCATGCCAGTTCTCATTGTCACCACTGCGCGTGCACGGCCAACCCACCCATCTTGACTCAACCACATAAACACATGGATCAAATAACAACACACACACACACACACACACACACACACACACAAGCCAGACTCATTAGGAACCATTGCAGATGTTTCACCATTTCTTGAGTGTGTTAGAACGTATTTGGTGAGTGGCTCACATGAACCAAACCTAGCTCTTGGCAAGAAGAGAGCAGTCGTCTGTAACACTGCTCTCTTCTTGCCATTGGGTATGTTTGGTTTGTATGAACCACTCACCAAATAAATTCTAACACACTCTAGGAAATGGCGAAGCCATTTTTGTTTGTGAGAAACATTTGCCATGGTTCATGATGAGTCTGGTGTGTGTGTGTGTGTGTGTGTCTTTGTTGATACTTGATCCACGTGTTTATGTGGTCGGAGTCTAGATGGGTGGGTTGGCCTCTCACGCACAATGGTGACAATGAGAACTGGCAAGAAGGAACCACAGACACGCCACACCCACAACAGCTTCTTCCTTCCATTTAACTGCAGCAACAAGTCCATAACTTGGGTAATGGCAGCACAAGCCGTGACATCCCTTACATTAGCAGACAACGCCATGTTGATACAGGCAAGTGCTTTGTTTACGTTGTGGATGTGGATACAGGCAACTGACCTTGGCCGTGTGTGATGCACACCTGGAAAAGTTGGATTTGCTGGTTGCCCAAGCTGCTGCCAACGTGGTGGGAAGGATGGGGCCCTGTGTGACACCAGCTTACAGACAACCGACAACTCGCTCACGGATAGGCGCACGGGCATTGCCAGTAGCCACAATGGTTAGAGGAAAATGGCCAGTGTGACACTGCCTTAATGAGCCACACACATGGTGAGGCATGAAGCCGCGCCGCAGGGATTTTCAAACACAGACCGACGGCCATCCGGCCGCCTCATAGGGCCACACCGGATGAAATGCACACACACACACACACACACACACACACACACATGGACTGAAGGCCTTTAGCCCCACCCACTTTGAGATGGCCGGACGAACCAGGCCGGGTCGTGTGTGCCCGCCATAAGGCAGTGAGGCCGCTGACAGGGTGAGCGCCAGCAATGACGTCATCGGACTCCCAGCAAATCACAAGCATGTTTTCAGAGCTCAGCCAATTGTAAGGCTTCATCTGTGGCTTTAAAACGACCCGTTCTCTCTTCCTGTTTTCTTCCTTTTTGCAAAGTATGTATTTTGAGATAACAAGTGAGTAGAGGAGGAAAAAAAGTGAACTCCAGGAGGCAGCATGAGCCACTTATAATGGAGGCACTATAAACAGTTGCCTGCGCCATGATGGGCTCAGGGCCGACCATCAGGCCCAGATGGATAGTCTACCGGTGTCATAGCCCACATGTAAAAAAAATTAAAAAAATAAAAATTCTCCACGGGTCGGTACAGATAAGTGCTTTATCAGTGTTTTCAATACCTCAAGTTTCGCGATCCTAGAGTTTAGTGCTATACCTTCGGAACGAAGCGAGCGTGAAACTCGAGAGAGTACTGTACAAATTACTTCTGAAAAGAGTTGCCGTTGTTGGTGTAGAAGTGATCGCCACCTTGTTTACATTTGCAGAGGAGTTTGTGGTTTAATTGATGTGCCACTGCAGCACTAAAACTTCACTAGCCAGTGACCCAAAGCTGAACCTTGACCTGATAAGACGAAGGCTGATTTTCTGGGACATTTTTTTGGAAAAAAATTGCGTCTTATGAGCCGTCAAATACGGAGCATAAAAAAACAAAATAAAATATTATTCAAATGTCTTGCTGCAGATATAGCACCATTCCTGTGCATCCTGCCCTCCCCCTCCTACCCACCTGTCCTCATGTGCTCGCCTCACCCCAGCCTGGATTCAGCTGATGAGTACTTTAGCCATGCAATGTTGTGCCATGTTACGAACTGAATTATCAAGTTTTGCCAAGATGGTGACGGAAGCCAAACACCCGCCAGCTCATTGTGCAGGGGGTTGTGTTGGCAGGGGGCATGGGGGGGGGGTAGCAGTGTTTGTTAAAAAAAAAGGACAATCATGGTTATATGAGCATCCAGTGTCACCTCTGATGCATCTTCTTACCTTCTGTGAATGTTTCATTCGACTAAGATTGTTTTTTTTCGGTAAGTGGTCTCCTATAGGGACTGCTGTGGGAATTATTTAACCATGTATTACTACTAACATTGGCCGAGCCATAAGCGTGAGCGCTCGTAAGTCGCATACGTCGTAACTCAAGGACTACCTGTGTGGTGACCCTCACCCAACGACAGCAGCTTGAGAGAGCTCAGGAGCAGGCATGCACAGTTCTCTCAAATCCTACTTACCACACCTACGACAATGCCCTGACCACCCTGAGTCTGCCAAGACCTCCTCCCTCCCCTTACAACCACAGCGGCAACACAACACAAGTTCAGGCAGTTGCAGAGGAGGCAAGATGTACCCCAATTCTCTAGCACAGCAACTGAGGATTTTTTTTTTTTTTTAACGTCGCGGCCTATTGCGCCGGTAGGCTTCTTCCCGGTGGGTCCTGATGGTCGGCCCAAGGCTTTTTCCCGGTGGGGCCTGATGGTCAGCCCAGCCCGTTCTGGCACAGGCGAGTGTTTATAGTGGTGCCATCTTGTGTTGGCTCATGCTGCCCCCCGGAACTCATTTTTGAGCCTCTCTTTGGAGAGGTCATCTAGAGCCCGGGTTGATGGGTGGTTTTCAGGCCAGCATGTGGGTAGTCTTAGGCCACTTGGCGGTGACTGAAAAACCTCAGCTGTGCGGCGGCCAGGATTCGAACCCGCATCCCTCCTGGAGCTCCCGAACGCGGGGCCATCACGCTAACCATTCAGCCATCGCCTCCCCAACATGCATGCATACAGTAGGTCTGGCCCCATCACTTCTAAAGACTCGATGGCAGAGAACTAAACTGCTGATGTAGAAGAAAGCAAAAAGGAAGATAATGTGGAGGATGTTAGACATGAAGGTCTGTCTTTTGCATTAATTACTGAGCTACACAGCCAGGGGGAACTGGTCGGCACATCCTCGATCAACACTTACCTATGCTTCAGACAGGTGTGCCATCCTCAATAACAAGGTACTGGAGGGCTATTTGGACAAATAACACAAATACTTCCTTCAAACAAAAGCAGATCAATGAGTTCTTAACCTATGTATGATTAAAAAAAAACTTCCAAGAGGCTAACTTTTAGTGGTTCCGCAATGAAGAAGCAGATAACCTCCTTGCCAAGTTCATGAATAGTCGTCGTGGAAAGGAATAACACTCAAACCTCAGAGTCCTGACGCCCCTACCAGAGCATGCAGTACAGCAGGGTAGGAATCCTTTATGTACGTGGCCTCCTAAATCTCTCACACACCTATAGTCCAACCAAATTGTCGAGTCCGTTTGGGCGGAGGCTCCCGCGGGTCCCTTTCTCCCCTCTGCTCTGCCACACAGTTCCAACACCTATTTTTTCCTATCATATGTTACTTTTAACTTACATATGAGAGAAAGAGATAGGCGTTGGGACTGTGTGGCAGAGCAGAGGGAAGAAATGGACCCTCGGGAGCCTCCGCCCAAACAGACTCAACAATTTGGTTTCACTATAGACTTGTCCAGGGGAGTGTGTTGTACTACGCCGACACTCTAGGGGTTAATCCATAAGACAGAGAAGGACATGAGAGAAATTAGGGATGGCTAGCTCTGGAGGTGATGTAAAATGTGACACTTACATCCAAGACCTGCAGAGACTGAAGGTTGTTGATCATGGGGGAGAGGGAGGCCAGCTGGTTGGAGTTCAGGTAGAGGCGGGTGAGGTCCACTTGCTCCCACCAGCGGTCGTCATCACTGTTGTCCATCCTCATGTTCATGGTCATCTTCTTGGCCTCCTCGGTGTCTATTTCATTGATGTGATACACCTTTTCCGGGACTGCAGGAAGACAGTTTGTGCTCAGTTAACCCAGTAGCAGCGGGGATCATGTTTCTTAATGGTCCCTCCAAGCGAGAAAAATGAGAAAAAATCACCCCTCACACAAACCATTTAATAATATATATCAAAGTATTTATGATCAGATTATGTATCATCTATTTTTGGGGGTTTAAATCATGGCACAAATTTGGCCCATCGCTGCTACACGGTAAAGCCACAAATTTGGCCCGTCACTGCTACACGGTAAAGCCACAAATTTGGCCCATCGCTGCTACACGGTAAAGCCACAAATTTGGCCCGTCACTGCTACACGGTAAAGCCACAAATTTGGCCCATCGCTGCTACACGGTAAAGCCACAAATTTGGCCCATCGCTGCTACACGGTAAAGCCACAAATTTGGCCCGTCACTGCTACCAGGTTAAATGCTACTCAATGAAAGTGAATAAGAATGTTTTGTATTTTAAACCCTTGACTGAGGATTTCCTACAAGAAGACATCACCAAGCTACAGGAGTGGAACACAAAGTGGCTGCTACAATTCAATGAAGAAATATGTAAAGTCCTGCACCTTGGGAGGGGAAATCCAGCATACCAATACCACATGGGAAACACTCCACTATCCACCACAGAAGCAGAGAAAAACCTGGGAGTACATGTTACCAGGCTACCAGTGAAGGCCAAATCCGTGCCAATCGCAGCGGACGGGTTAAATACTACTCCACAAAAGCAAATAAGAAAGTTTTGTATTTTAAAGGATATAAGACAGGCAGCATATAAAATTATCTCACGGCTCCCACTGAAAATATGGTCTTAGTGGGATATTCAATATATAAGCCGACTCCTAATATCTGGAACCATCGAGAGCTTGTTGCCTCAATATCCCAACAAAGTACTCCTCCCTCTCTCTCAAATGCCTTAATTTTACTCTTATCTACACTCCCACACAACCTCTACGTGTAACGAAACACACGAGAAATTAATCCAGACAAGGAAAGGTTTGCCGGTGCCAGGGATCGAACCCACGACCAGCGCAACGGAAAAGCTACTCCTTTACCAGTCGGCCAAAGAGGTACCCCACTGGGAGAGGGAGTTATGGGAGGCTCACCCACCAGGCTAGTCGTGTCACTACATCTCCATTAACCTGTAAATCTATATCAATAACACATTCACAAAAAAAGCAACCTTTGGTTAATTGTAATGGGAAAGATACCTTCTGGCAATTACTTAACTGGTGCACTCAGCCCTCAATGAAAACTATGACATACGTATCTAGATTTTAGTTAAGTGTTTGGCAATGTTCCTCACCACAGGCTGTTACTAAAATTACAGGGGAAAGTGTTGAACTTGATCGAGGCATAAGTTAGAGGCAGGAAGCAGAGGGCGCAAATCAGTGGTAAAAAGTCTGGCTGGGGCTGTGTGTGCTATGAGTGGGGTCCCACAGTATTTGGTTCCTGCTGTTTATCATCTATATTAATGACTCTGACACATGAATTATTATTGATGTCAGTAAGTTTGTGGATGACACTATATGATTGGCAGAATAGTTAACCCATCTGCTGCTATTGGCACGGATTTGGCCTTCACTGGTAGCCTGGTAACATATACTCCCAGGTCTTTCTCTGCCTCTGTGATGGATAGTGGAGTGTTTCCCATGTGGTATTGGTATGCTGGATTTCCCCTCTGAAGGTGAATAACTTTACATTTTTCTTCATTGAATCGTAGCAGCCACTTTTTGCTCCATTCCTGTAGCTTGGTGATGTCTTCTTGTAGGAAATCCACAGTCAAGGGGTTAAATCAGATCCGGACACTAGCCTTCTCCAGGATGAACTAAACAGACTGCATGATTGGACGGGGAAGTGGAAGATGGTGTTCAATGTAGGGAAGTGTAGTATTCTGAGTGTAGGCATGGATAACCCCTGACATTACTATTCCTTGAATGGCACTCCCCTAAGTAGGTCTGGGTGTGAGAGGGATTTAGGAGTCTTAGTGAGCTCTGATCTTTGTCCTGGGGCTCAATGCATCCAAGTGAAGAATTGGGCAAACAGGGTACTGGGTTTTATTCTAAATGCGTAAGTATTAGAAGCGCTGAAGTCATCCTCAAGCTATATTTAGCATTAGTTAGACTGCATCTTGATTATGTGGTTCATTTCAGGTCACCTTACCACAGAATGGATAACAAGATGCTGGAATCTGTGAAGAGGAGGATGACTGAAGTGATTCAAGGGTTGTGAAATCTGCCTTATGAGGATAGAAAACATTTAAATTTGCATCCTCTGTAAAGGCAATGGGTGTGAGGAGACTTAATCAAAGTTTATAAATGGATGAAGGGCTTTCATAAGGGTAATATTAACCCCTTGGCTGTGGATTTCCTACAAGAAGACATCACCAAGCTACAGGAATGGAACAAAAAGTGGCTGCTACAATTCAGAAAAGAAAAAAGTAAAGTCATGCACCTTGAGAGGAGAAATCCAGCATACCAATACCACATGGGAAACACTCCACTATCCACCACAGAGGCAGAGAAAGACCTGGGACTATATGTTACCAGGCTAACAGAGAAAACTAAATCCGTACCAATCACAGCGGACAGGTTAATAAAGTTCTGGCAGTAAGAGAGCCAGGCAGGCCACGTAAAAATGAGTTTAAGTTGGATAAATTCAGATTCAACAAAAACATGGGTAAGAATCAGTTTACTAACAAAGTGGTGAATGAGTGGAAAAGTTGGAAAGTTTCGTTTAGTCGGCGCAAAATCTGTGGTCATATGCCAGAGAAAGACAGAAGGGGAAGGAATTATAGAAGGGAACAGATCCCAGGAGACGGGACACAACCCCTGATTAATACCTGGTACCCATTCACTGTTGGGTGGACAGGGGTGTAGGGTATTGGAATAGCCACCTAAATTTTTCCACTCCGCTCGGGAATCGAACCCGGGCTCTCTCGGTTGTGAGCCGAGTGTGCTAACCACTGCACCACGAAGCCTCCCAGTGGATGAGTGGAACAGGCTCGGCAGTCATGTTGTGAGTGCCAACACGATTGACATGTTCAAGAAGAGGTTAGAGGCCGCTTTCACAGCCACTTTGTTTGTTTTGATCGTTACCAGTGGCGGCGATCGCTACTATAGTATTTCCACGTTAAACTGGCCGATGGGGTAGTGGCGGCTGCGGGGTTAGCCTAGCCCCGCACCTAGCCACATGCTCTCAACACCTCTCCCTTCCTCTGCAGCCACCACTACCCCATAGGCCAGTTTCACGTGAAAAATTATAGCGTCAATCCCCGCCATTGGTAATGATCAAAATAAAGTGACTGTGAAAGCGGCCCAAGATAAATTCATGCGGAGTAAGGTTGGGTGGGGATTGATTTACAGGAGCAGGCTTGTACAGACCTACTATTTTTTGCAGACCCATTACATTCTCATGTTCTTATAAAGACTGAGACTTGGTGGAGGGAGTGTGTGATTGAACCTCGTGCTACAACTGGAGTATGCTGTAGGGGTCATCAGTTTTACTACAGCTTTTTTACCACACAAACTTACAAACAAGACCTGCCATGAAGCGAAAAGTTGGAAAGTTTCGTTTAGTCGGCGCAACATCTGTGGTCATATGCCGGAGTGGTCATATGCCGGAGAGAGACAGAAGGGGAAGGAATTATAGGAGAAGGGAACAGATCCCAGGAGATGGGGCACAACCTCCGATTAATACCTGGTACCCATTCACTGTTGGGTGGACAGGGGCATAGGGTGTTGGAAAAGCCGCCCAAATTTTTCCACTCCGCCCGGGAATCGTGAAATGCCAGAATTTTCTCTTTTCTATACTCCAACACAATCTCTGCGTGTAACGAAACACACGAGAAATTAATCCAGACAAGGAAAGGTTTGCCGGCGCTGGGGATCGAACTCGCGACAAGTGTAACGGGAGAGCCACTCCTTTACCAGTCAGCCAAAGAGGTACCCCTCTCGCAGAGTGAGTTATGGGAGGCTCACCCATCAGGAAAGTCGTGTCACTACACAGCTCCCCATTCCTATTTAGATTAATTTCTGTGTGTTGAGTTCCCATTTTCTATGAACTTCAGAGAGCATGGGCCATCACTCTACCTGTTACCCCTTTGGGGAGACACAACAGAACCACAGGAGAGGATGCCACTGCCTTGCCACCAGTGAAATGCCAGAATTTTTCTCTTTTCTCCACTCCCACACGACCACCGCGTGTAACGAAACACACGAGAAATTAATCCAGACAAGGAAAGGTTTGCCGGCACCGGGGATTGAACCTGCGACCAGCATAACGGGAAAGCCACTCCTCTACCAGTCGGCCAAAGAGGTGCCCCCCTGGCAGAGGCAGTTATGGGAGGCTTGCCCATCAGGCAAGTCGTGTCACTACCATCGAACCTGAACTCTCTTGGTTGTGAGCAGCCATGAAGCTAGAGCAACACCCAAACAATAACAATGGACACCACCAAATCAGCTGCCACACACCATTACCAAACTAGAGACTTTTCCTTGTAGTGGACCAGATGATTTCCCATTAGTCTGTTAATTGACAGTTTTTTCTTCGCTCAGCTTATAGAAAATAGGAAGTGCAGTTCTTAAGTGTACAGATATAAATATAAGATTTCTAAAGTATATTTTTCAAATTAACTGACTGAAAATTAACAGTTGAGATAGAATTAAAAAAAAATAATTTAAAAAAAATTCACACATTGTAAATGTACGTATTTGTATGTGCCTGTTTGTATTTACCCAGTTGTATTTAACTAGTTGTAGTTTCACAGGGCCTGGGCTTATGCTCGTGTGGTCTCGTCTCCATATTTGTATTTGTCCAGCTTTTCCTTAAAGTTGTACACACTCTTTGCTGATACTACATCCTCACTTAGTCTGTTCCAAACCTCTATGTTTCTTTGCAGGAAGCTATATTTCTTTATGTCTCTCAAGATCTTCCTTTCCTCAACTTTTTACTGTGCCCTCGTGTGTTGCTGACGTTTCTTCCTTCTCTTAGTGGTAACTCCTCATTGTCTACTTCCTCCATTTTAATCAATATGTCGTTTATAAATTTGTATTAGGTCTCCCCTTTCTCTTCTTTGTTCCAGTGTTGGCAGGTCCTTTAACCCTTTCATTGCTCTAAACGCTCGCAGCGAGCCTTAGGGGTATTTGCTGGTGATGCTAAACGCCTGCTGCAAGCTCCGGCCGCACTCAAATCTCCCGCGTATGAGAGTGTTCCAACACTAATTCTCACAACACAGGATTGCCAGTTGAGTGGGTTCTTCACCAAATTTGGTGGAAAATCATATCATCCCAGCGCAGCAAATCTACAGACGAGTAACTGGTAGATGTTCTTGCCCAATATAGCGGCATTTTTGCATAGCTTCACCTGTCACCTGACAGATTCTTTGACCAAATAGTTGCAAATATTGCAGTTGGCAATACTACCTTGCCAGAATCTGAAGGAGAGAAGTCCTCAATTCCCTCAATATGGCTGATCATTCCGCACGCACTGATGTAAGTGTTAACATTCAACTCTCCCTGAACGTGCATGTACGTTCGCAAGAGAGGCATACATAACCGACTCCTATAGGTCTGGACCTCCTCTTTCCTCTGTTTTTTAGCTGTGATGAATAGTTTTTGAGATGCAGAGGTTAAAAGAGACCCCCCCAATGGGCTGCCTGACTGTGCCTGAGGGGATAGTTGCGTCCCGTCCCGCGCGCAAGGAAAGGGTTAACCTTTCTTCATATGACAATCCCTCTAGTTCTGGAACCATTTTCATTGCCATCCTTTGTATTCTTTCAACAGTACCCTCTCGAGTTTCGTGCTTGCTTCATTCTGAAGGTTTAGCGCTAAACTCGAGGATCGCGAAACTCAAGGTATTGAAAACACTAAAAAAGCGCTCATTTGTTCCGACCCATGGATTTTTTTTATTTATTTATTTATTCATTTATTATTATTTTTTTTTTACATGTGGCCTATGGCGCCGGTAGACTGTCCATCTGGGCCTGATGGTCGGCCCCGAGCCCGTCATGGTGCAGGCAACTGTTTATAGTGGCGCCATTATAATTGGCTCATGCTGCCCCCCGGAGCTCACTTTTTTTCCTCCTCTACTCCCTTGTTATCTCAAAATAAGTACCTTGGAAAAAGGAAGAAAACAGGAAGAGAGAACAGGTCGTTTTAAAGCCACAGATGAAGCCTTACGATTGGCTGAGCTCTGAAAACACGCTTGTGATTTGCTGGGAGTCTGATGACGTCATCGCCGCCGCTCACCCTGTCAGCGGCCTCGCTGCCTTAAGGCGGTGTCACACTGGCCGTTTTCCACTAACCGTTGTGGCTACTGGCAACGCCCGTACGCCCATCCGGGAGCGAGCTGTCGGATGTCCGTAAGCTGGTGTCACACTGGGCCTTTTTCTTCCCACCGCGTTGGCGGCAGCTTGGGCAACCGGCAACTTTTCCAGGTGTGCGTCACACACATAAGGGGAAATCAGAAGGGTGTAGGGGGGATGGGGCAGAAGGGAGAGTCAGGTCATGTCATGACACACACACACACACACACACACACACACACAAAGGGAAATGAGAAGGGTTGGGGGAGGGAGGGGCAGAAGGGAGAGTCAGGTCATGTCTTAACCTGAGTCAGGTCATATCCTGACCATAGCCCTGATCTGACATTCCCTTCTGCCCCTCCCTCCCCACACCATTCTCATTCCCCTTCTGTGTGTGTGTGTGTGTGTGTGTGTGTGTGTGTTTAACAAGTCAGGACATGACCTGACCTGAGTCTGGTCATGTTTTAACCAAATCTTTGATCTGACTCCTTTCTGCTCCATCCTCTCCACATCCTCCTCATTTCACCTTCTGTGTGTGTGTGTGACAGGTATGGACATGACCTGACCAGAGTCAGGTCATGTCCTGACCAAAGCCCAGACCTGACTCTCCTTCCTGACCCTCCCTCCTCCTTTCTCCTTGTTTTCATCCTCTCTATCTCACCTGTCACGAGAGGGCCTCATAACCAGAGTGAAGCTACACACCTCCTCTCGAGTCTGGGGCTCGCGTGGTATTGAGGCCGCGCTGAGTTGAACCAAACATGACAGGGAGGAGGTGGCGGGAAATTCAAACACGGTTAACATGTTAATAAGTCTCTCCCTCTCTCCTCTCTCTCTTTCCTCTCTCTCCTCTCTCTCTCTCTCTCTCTCTCTCTCTCTCTCTCTCTGTAGCATGTGTGACGCCGGTGGTAAGTAGACGTGACCCGTACATGTCAAAGCAGCGCGAAACTTGGGGTGACAATGCGCGAAACTCGAGGATCGCGAAACTCGGAATGCGCAAAACTCGAGAGGGTACTGTAGTTTTTTTGTGTTTCTTCTTATGGGGAGACCACACCTTTTCTGCATATTCCAATTTTGGTCTAATCATAGTGGTCACCATCTTTTTCATCATATCCTTATCCATGTAGTGTAATGCTAATCCTATATTTCTTACCATTCTATTCGTATCACTGAATATCCTATTGACATGACTCTCAGGCTGTTGATTATCCTGTATTGTCACTCCCAGGTCTCTCTTCTTGGACTTTTTTAAATATTTCTCCATCTCCCATTCTATAAGTCCATTTTGGTCTCCCTTCACTCTTTCCCATTTCCATTACATGACATTTCTTCACATTGAACTCCATCTCCCATTTCATACTCCTGTCCCAAATCTATTCAGGTCCTCTTGCAGAATTTCACAGCCTTAACTGTTTCTTGTATGTTTCAGCAGTTTCGCATCGTCTGCCAACAGGCTCATATAACTGCTTACTTTCTCTGGCATATCATTTATATATACCAAGAATAGTATTGGTGCCAATACTGATCCTTGAGGCACTCCACTATCTACAATTCTCCATTCCAATTTCATGTCCTTTACCACTGTTCTCATCTCTCTTCCTCTTAAGTAACTTTCCATCCAATTCTTCATTTTTCCTTTCAAACATCCTTTATTTTCCGGCTTCCATAGTAGTCTTGTATGTGGAACTTTGTCAAAAGCCTCCTTCAGGTCCAAGTACACACAATCTACCCATCCGTCCCTCTCCTGTATTATGTCTGTCACTCTTTAGTAAAAGTTCAGTAAGTAAACTACACTGGTTAATGATACTAGTCTGTAGTTTAGGGGTTCTTCCTTTTTTCTGCTTTTATATACAGTGTGTGTGTGTGTGTGTGTGTGTGTGTGTTGTTTATGTGTTTGTGTGAGTGATGTAACATGGTGTAATCAAGAGCTTTCCCCGTGCCTGGGAGTGAGGGGATGTGGCGGAGCTTGCAGTGTATTGCAGAAGGGGCGGCTATAAAAGTTGAGAGAGGGCCGCCCTACAGAGACCGCTACTGTAAGCCCAAGGCGACCAGCATGTGTTGGAGGCAGAGAGAGACAGAAGTCGTGAGTCATGTGTGAGTGCCTGCCTGTGTCCTGGACTGTGAGGAGATACATGCCTGTACTTTGCCTGTGGAGTGCATGTGCTATTCACTGTGACTTGCTGTGTACTCTGTTGTGTTCATTAAAGAAGAAAGCCCAGCCCTGGCCTCTCTCAGTGTCCTCCTCACCTGTTCGCCTGCTTGTAAGTGTGTGGGATGCGTGGTTGTGTTGCCGACTCGATGGGCCGCTGTGTGAGTCTTGCCGCCCTGTTCTGCCCTTTCCATGGCCTATGCAGAAGGTGTATGGTCATACTGCCTGCCTGTGGCTACTCGGAGGGTGGTGCCATGCAGGTGGGGTAGGAGTGGAAAGTGATTTTTGAATAGTGTGTTGAGTGTTGAGTGGTGTGCGTCGGCAACGTGGCATCAGGCGGTGATGGCGGGCGTGAGGAGAAGGAGGTAGACTAGAGTTGATTACGGCCATGCTGGTGCAGATTTGAGATGAGAAGGCAAAGAGAATGGACACTCAAGATGGACGAGCAGGCAAACAAAACATGAATGGCTGCTTTAATGAAATAAATTGAGCATGATAAATGAGGTTTACAGAAGGCATTCTTTGCAGAAAAGTGAAAGTACTAAATGGTGCTACGAGGGAAGGTAAAGAGTACTTGAGGAGACTAATTTATCAGGAAGGACAAATCTTGCTCACAAAGAAATTAAGTTTTTAAGGCAAAGAAAGTATTGAAATTTCTCCATCTTCATTTTAAAGTAAACAAAACAAAGTACAGTAGGATCACATCAGTAACCTCTAATTGGTGCCTGAAAAATAATGTTAATGAAAATGTTATTTGCCAGACAGTGAAATACATAACCAAAGGGCTAACTGACGCCTCAATCCCAGAAACTTCACTCATTTCTCCCATTTGAAACCCTTCCATTAAATGCTTACTTCTGTAGCAGAAAGGAGAATCAGAACTGAATGTACACGAGTGATGTGAAACAGACATTAACCCTTGAATGACAGGCATTGCTTTCATCAAGTGGTCCTGAGATACGTTATATGAGCCAACAGGCTCATATAACTGCTTAATTTCTCTGGCATATCATTTATATATACCAAGAATAGTATTGGTGTCAATACCGATCCTTGAGGCACTCCACTATCTACAATTCTCCATTCCGTGTGTGCATGTATGTGTACGTGTGTTTTTATAACAAGGGAGACAGCTCAAGGGCACTAAAACAAAATAAAGTCAACTAAAAGCCCGCCAAACGCTGCTCCAACACAAGAAAAAAGAACAAGATGCCAAGAGAGAGGTCAAGTCATAGGCAGGAGGAAATGCAGACAGAGGAAGGCTGTCCCAGAGTTTACCAACAGAAGGGATAAAAGAATGATGATGCTGGTTAACTCTTGCATAAGGGATTTGGACGTATAGGGGTGAGCAAGAGTAGCAAGTCGAGTGGTTGAAAGTGTTGAGTGTGTTGTTTTGTGTTATTTTTGCCTCTATAACTAGTAGTCATAGTGGCTGGCACTAACAGGTTAGGTTAATGGCAGTGTGAGCCAGGCGTGAGGACAAATAAGGACAATGCCATCACTATGACAGCACACAGAAGTAACCTCCAAGTACAAACCCTGGATCAATCATCCCACTCCCACTAAACACCTCATTAACACCTTTAACCCTTTCCTTGCGCGCGGTGCGGACGCGACTATCTCCTCAGGCGCAGTCGGGGAACCCAAAGGGGGTTCTCTTTTAACCTCTGTATCTCAAAAACTATTCATCACAGCTAAAAACCAAAAACACCATTGGAAAGAGGAGGTCCAGACCTATAGGAGTCGGTTATGTATACCTCTTTTGCGAACGTACACACACATTCAGGGAGTGTTGAATGTTAACACTTACGTCGGTGCGTGCGGGATGATCAGCCGTATTGAGGGAACTGTGGACATCTTTTCTTCAGATTCTGGCAAGGTTCTATTGCCAACTGCAATAATTACAACTATTTGGTCAAAGAATCAGTCAGGTGACAGGTGAAGCTAGGCAAAAATGCCACTATATTGGGCAAGAACATCCACCAGTTACTCGTCTGTACATTTGCTGTGCTGGGATGATATGATTTTCCACCAAATTTAGTGAAAAATCCACTCAATTGGCAATCCTGTGTTGTGAGAATTAGTGTTGGAACACTCTCATACGCGGGAGATTTGAGTGCGGCTGGAGGTCGCAGCGAGCGTTTAGCGCCACAAGCAAATACGCCTAACGCTCGCTGTAAGCGTTTAGCAATGAAAGGGTTAAGGTGAGTTTTATTATGCCTGTTCATTATATAACAATTCATAATATTTTAGCTAAAAATAGTAGTGGCAGGAAGAGTTCAAATGGGAAGCATGATTGAAAGTTCATGGGAGGAGGCAACAAAAATTCCTTTATGCAAATGAGACGGCAGCAAACTAGCACTACTCAAGGTGCTCCCAGATGCTTCCTTTCAACAAAAAATCTGTTATTCAAGAAAATCCAAACCTCAATGCAAAGACCAGGTACTCTAACTTGCTGTTATCGTCAAAGATATTATTTTAGAAATTATTATTGGTGAGACCCTACAGTACTTTACAAAACCCTTCCTAGAATTGTGCTCTTATTTAAGAATACTGGAGACATCCTTAGGTAAATACCTTCAACAAGCCCCTTATTAGAAAGATTCAGCTGCCCAGATTTTCTTGCCATCCTTATAATCTGAGGGTGCAGCTCCTCCTTCTTGGCATCACCAAACACTGCACCAACATTGGCAAAGCCTCGCATCGCCGGCCTGCCTCGGTGGACCTGGATTCTGGCACGGACTGAACTATATCTTGATGGCCTGGGACGGCTGCTTGGCTTGGGACCATTTTTACTAGGGATGGAAAATAGATAAAAACACATGAAAATAAGGGAAAAGACATTTTTTTTCTTTTTGCTTCTAATTCAAACATTGTGAAGAGGTTACGTGACTGACCTTTCTTCATCTGCGGAAGGGGACTTTCCTCGACTTGACAGTGAAGACCCAGACCCTCGCTTGAGAGAGCTTGAGGCAGAGGTGGTGGAGATCCTGCTGATGCCCCGCGCTCGACCCCGATGAAGGCCAACACCCAGGTGGCCCCTTGGGATGCCTTGAGGCTTGCTGAGCTTGTCTTGTGAGTCTACGTGAGAAAAAGGGACTTTCATAATGTTTTCTATGTAGTTTTACCTTAAAATCTGCAGGGTTAGGTAGCAGACACCCATGAATACCTGCTCATCATCATTCATCATCATTTCATCGACGCCTGCTCCTAGGAGCTCCCACCAGGGGATTGCCATGGCAGAAGAGCTTCCAACTTTCTCTATCCAGACACTCCCTCCTTGCCTGCTCAAAGTTTCTCAAAGATCTTTCCCCCTTCTCCCCAACGTACTCTTGCACCCTATCCCTCCATTTCACTGGAGGTCGTCCTCTAGCATTCCCTCCCTCTATCTCACTCACATACACCCTTCTGGTCATCTTACTCTCCTCCATTCGCTCCATGTGGCCAAACCACTTCAAGGTCTGTCGCTTCACTTCTTCTACCACTCCACACTTCTTCCCTTCACCCCTGTGACACATTCCAAAATGCTCGTACACACTTTCATTACTCATTCCATCCATTCTACTCACACCACAAGCACTCCTCAAATAACTCATTTCCACTGCCTGCACTCTAGACCTCTGACTTTCATTCCAGGCCCACGTTTCACTTGCATATGTGAGGGTTGGTACTATTATTGTATTTCTCAAATCCCCCTTTACTTCCATGCTCACACTTCTGCCATTCATGATTCGTCCCAAAGACCCTGCCACCCTTCTTCCTTGCAATGCCCTTTCTCTTATCTCTCCCTCCATACCACCATGCTTACACATAACTGATCCAAGGTACTTAAACTCATTGACCTCCTCCATTTCTTCACCATTCAAAATTATTTTGCATTCTTTTTCACATTCAATTCCCACTCTATATGGGCATACAAAATCTACAACCTCACTTCTACTTCACTCATAAACCATCACATTACTTTTGTTGACATTTACTTTCAGCTTTCTCCTGTTACAGACACTATCAAAAACAATGACCAAATTTTGTAGGTCACTTTCATTTTCTGCAATGAGCACCGTGTCATCAGCAAACAGTATTGAATTCCAAATTTAGTGAAGAATCCACTCAATTGGCAATCCTGTGTTGTGAGAATTAGTGTTGGAACACTCTCATACGCGGGAGATTTGAGAGCGGGTGGAGGTTATGTATTTCACTGTCTGGCAAATAACATTTTCATTAACATTATTTTTCAGGCACCAATTAGAGGTTACTGATGTGATCCTACTGTACTTTGTTTTGTTTACTTTAAAATGAAGATGGAGAAATTTCGATACTTTCTTTGCCTTAAAAACTTAATTTCTTTGTGAGCAAGATTTGTCCTTCCTGATACCTTAGTCTCCTCAAGTACCCACTTCCTTCCCTCATCGAACAGTCTTACTCCAACTTCTCCAACTTTGCCCTTAATTTCTCTAATAACACCATCCATATAAATATTGAATAACCATGGTGACATGACGCACCCTTGTCTTAAGCCCACTTTTATCTCAAAATGTTCACTTGTTTCTCCAGTAATTTTGACACATGCAGATGCATCCTCATAGAAAGACTTTATTGCACTAAGCAGTTTTCCTCCCACACCATAAATCTTTAAAACGTCCCACAATGCAATCCAATCGACTCTGTCATAAGCTTTTTCCAAATCCATGAAGGCAGCGTATAGTTTCTTTCCTTTTGCTATTATTTTTTCTACTACCATCCTGAAGGCAAATATCTGATCCACACATCCCCTTCCCTTCCTGAAGCCTCCTTGTTCTTCACTGATTTTCTCTTCTGTAAGTCTTTGCACCCTCTCTATTATGACTTTTCCATATACCTTTCCGGGTATACTCAGGAGACTTATACCTCTATAGCTCCCACATTCCCCTCTCCTGCCCTTCCCCTTGTAAACTGGGACAATGATGGCTTTCGTCCAGTCTGCTGGCACCACTTCCTCCTCCCATGCTACTTCACATATCTTGACCATCCATTTCACGACTTCATCTCCTCCACACTTCAACATTTCTGCTGTGATTCCATCAATTCCTGCTGCCTTTCCATTTTTTAATCTTTTTATTGCCTGATTTACTTCTTCATATGTTATACTTCTTTCTTTATATACTCCTCCTCTACCTCTACTCAAAACTGCTGCTGTTACAGCTGCTGGACGTCCATCCTCAAAATTCATTAAGTTTTTGAAATATTCTCTCCATCTCTCTTTCACAGCTTCCCTGTCTTTCAACATCTTGCCATTCTCATCCATAACTTCATTTATTTTACTTGACGAGATATTTTCTGCATTTCTTTCGTTTTTTACTTCTTTCCAATATGATTTCCTGTTCCCTTTATATTTTTCACTTAGTCTTTTTACAAAGTCTTCATCAACTCTCTTCTTACTTTCTTTTATTGTTTGTTTCAATTTAATTTTGCATTCTCTATATTTCTTTTTCCTTTCCCTTTTTATTGTTCAGACACATTTCTTTCTTGAGTTTCTTAATTAAAAAGTTCCCTTTTCTCTTTTACTATCCTCCTTATCTCTTCTGTCCACCATGAATTTCCTTTTCTTTTTCCATCTCTCACCACTTTCATCCCTAACACTTTTTTTGTTGTAGTTACCATTACTTCTTTAAATGTTCCAAAACCTTTTTCAATATTTGTATTATCTTGTGCACTTTCCCATTTTTCACTTAAGGCCTCTGCCATTTCACGGTTACACTCATCTTTTATTTCTTTTTCCTGTAACTTTTCTATCTTCAGTATTTCCTTTTTTTCTTCACCTTTCTTTTCAAACACCCACTTTTCTTTCATCTTTAACCTTGCCAGCACTGCAAGATGGTCAGATCCATCGAACATTCCTCTTACTACCTTTGCGTCACAAATTTCTTTTCTAAGCCTTTCATCTACTGCCACATAATCAATCAATCCTTTTTGCTCATTATCTTCTCCCCTCCTCCATGTGTATCGGTGGATATTCTTGTGCTGAAAGAAGGTGTTCGCTAGGAACATTCTCCTCTCAGCACAGACATCCACCAGGCACTCTCCATTTTCATTCTTCCCAGGCATCCCCCATTTTCCCACCACATCCATCACACATTCATCACCAACTTTAGCATTCATATCTCCCATCATAATAAGTTTCCTTTCTTTCTCAAAACTCTTCAAACATGCATTCACTTCCTCCCAAAAAGCTTCCCTTTCTCTCTGTCCTTTTTTACTTTTCACATTTACTGGTGCATAAATACACACCCATGCATACTTTTCTAAACCTACGTTTCCTTTCACCCACACAATTCTTGATCCCTTCCAACCATAATCAGTCACACCATTCCACACTCTTTCAGACATCACAATAGCTGTATCCTCCCTTTAAAACTTTTTTCTTTAACACGCTGCCCACGTACAGTGCATGTAAGAATGTCTGGTTCTGTGCCAAAACCATTCTTCCTTGTTTATAGGTGAAGAAAATCGAAATGAATGTTTTATGGACTAACACACACACACACACACACACACACACACACACAATAGAATAGGTAGCAGCTAGGGGTAAGCAGGTAACTCGCCTCCTTTGATTCAAGTGGTGTTCCTGTCTACTTTCCTAAATCTTTCCACAGAAAGTATCGAGACACATCTCAAACTAAGTGTGATCTTGATTCTCAATTACTTCTTGTTTCCTTTAGTAGGCAGCAGCAAACACAAGGCTTTTTTGTGTTTTTACCTATCTTGATTTGCCCTTGGCTTTGTAGTTGCCCGAACCAAACTATTCAACCTTCTACACTCCATGATGGTTAGGGAAACCATATACAGATGAGATTTTCCATATTGTTTCCTCAAATTTCTAAGCTTCAATATGAACACCAAACACTACACAAGGAGTTTTTGAAGTTTTTGGTACTGGTTTGGAGGGTGACTAACCCATCATGGCAAACTGTGAAAGTGGCCCTAAAAATAGACCCTACATCTACATCTATGAACATATTGAGGCATTACAACAATGATCTCCTCACCAGCCATCTGAGCAGCAGTCTGAGGCAGCGGGGTGGTGAGTGGAGCCAAGGGGTGCACGGCTACAGGGTGTGGCAGAGGCTTCTCAAGGCAGAGGGTTTTGGGTGCAGACAAGAGAGGCAGCCTGGTGGGAAGATATGGTGATGCAATACACTTATATGTTACTGTCCATCCCTAATGGTTCACCTCTACACAAACTGCATGAGTAATAGGTGCATAGTCACAGCAGCTTCTGATTCTGGTATATACTATAGTCGGCTCCCCCAAGTCTGAAGTGAGCATAATCATGCTCTGGCAACCTGCTCTCACATGACGTGTCTGATTTTGTGAATACTGTGAGCTAGCCTACGCATGGTAAACAGTCGTCAGTGTCAATAAGATGCAAGCAGCAATAACAAATACTGTCAATTATAGTCGATTTTGAGTTAAAAATATTAATAATTGCACAAACAGCTGTTTTGTTAATATAAAGCCTGCTAATTTCACAACTCCTGACACGTTTCTTGCTGCTTACTCTACACTCTACTACTTCCTACATCTGCACCATGCCCAAGCACAGTTTCAAGCCTTTAGAGTATTTTTATTTGTTTATAAGTGCAATCATGCAAAATGTACTGTGCCAGATATAAAGGTACAACTTTGAAATGCCTACAAAGCAGTTCATGAAAAATATGGTGTTCTTTGATTCTGCAATGAAAATAAGAATTTTCAACTGTTAATAAATGGCCTGGAGTTCCAGGCTTCAGAGGGGACACCACCCCCAAAAGTACACAGAGACTGCTGTGACTGATGGCGTGGCAACGTCACCAGGCTACAAGGCAATCAACAGGGGCCAAGTTGGTGATGCAAGGAGGCTTCAGCCAGTAGCCACCCCTCAGTCACATCATCCCATGCTAACTGATGCATCCTCATTTGGTGAAGTGAAGAAAGTCATAGAGATATATGCTGTACCATCTTAGAGGGTGCAGACCATGGGACTTCCTATTGATATATAGAAATCCAGCAGATATTGAATAAGGTGTCAAATGAAACAGGAGAGTAAACTTCTAAAAAAAGTCTGTCATGGTTTGATAATCTACAAAGGGAGGCCGAGGCTTAACCCTTTCAATACGGTGACACAGGCATTGGCGTCACAGTATGGAAAGGGTTATGAAGAAATGGAAGAGGATTAATCTTCTTCTAAACCTCTTAATCCTTTTCTAAACCTCTTAATCCTCTTCCATTTCCTCTTAAGAGGTTTAGAAGAGGATTAAGAGGAAATGGAAGAGGATTAATCTTCTTCTAAACCTCTTAATCCTCTTCCATTTCCTCTTAAGAAGTTTAGAAGAGGATTAAGAGGAAATGGAAGAGGATTAAGAGGTTTACAAGAGGATTAATCCTCTTTCATTTCCTCTTAACCCTTTCTATACTGTGGCGCCGATGTCTGCGTCACGTATTGAAAGGGTTAACGACAGAGGAAATTATTGAGGTGAGGTGGACAGGAAATGGGAGGATGGTGTCTGATGGATGGGAATTTTCTATTAAAGAAAAAGACATGAGAGACATGGGAGTAATGCTGAAAAAGAAACTTGCAGCTACACTGGTGAGTTTTTGGCCAGTGTCTGACAGAGTAATATTTGTGAGAACTGATAGGGAGCCATTAAGTTTAAAAATCATTCAGGTGTTTGCCCCCACATCAGAACAAGAGGATGAAGCAGTGAAACAGTTTAATGAGCAGATAGTGAACATTACAGAGTGATGCAAATCAGACTAAATCAAACTAGTGATGGGAGACCTAAATGCCAAGATCAGTGAGGGTAGTTATAGGAATGCATTTGGAAACTTGGATTGGAAGAGGAATGAATGAAGTGATCGACTGGTAGAATGGCACACTGGATGGGATCAGATGATGACGAATGCATGCTTCAGACTAGCTAGATTGACAAGGGTGTGTTCCGTCACTGGATTTGTTTTCCATGTATAGTCAAGTGGCAATGGATGAGGTGAAGATTTTAGATGGAATTTGAATAGAGGGAAGAAATATCTGATGACACAGTGTTAGTGGCAGACTCAGAGGAAAGGCTCCAGGTACTAGTGGACAAAATGGACGAGGAATGTAGAAGAACAGGGCTGGAAGTCAACCCGGCAGCAGTGACGGGCCAAATTTGTGGCTTTACCGTGTAGCAGCGACAGGCCAAATTTGTGCCATGATTTAAACCCCCCAAATAGATGATACATAAACTGATCACAAATGCTTTTATATATATTATGAAATGGTTTGTGTGAGGGGTGATTTTTTCTCATTTTTCTCGCTTAGAGGGACCATTAAGAAACATGATCCCTGCTGCTACCGGGTTAACTTCACCAAAAACAGAGTATGAGAACAACAATGATGAATGACAGTTGGTTGATTGTCTGCACCAACCTCCAGGGCTCCCAAGCCAAGCAGGTGGAAATGTTCAAATACCTTGGCAGTCTAGCGCATGAGTATGAGAGGTGTGACAGGGAAACTAAAGTGAGCATTGCTATAGGTAAAAACAGTTTAACCCGTTGACTGTGGATTTCCTGCAAGAAGACCTCACCAAGCTACAGGAATGGAGCAATAAGCAGAGGTGGGCGCGGTATTGAAAAATCAGTAGGGCGGTTGCGGTAGTGCGGTACTTTTTCCGGAATAGTGTGGTTGCGGTAGTACGGTCCCATTATTTTCTTTCCCAGTGCGGTACGCGGTGTGCGGTGCTGTGGTAGTCACTAGTCAATACAAAAAAATACTTCAGTGCCTATCCTGGATATCCACTGACTGACTAATAACTTGTGATACAAAAATAAAAATAAAGGAGGACTGGGGGAGGGAGAGAGGGAGGTAAGGGAGGAGGAAGGAGGGGATAGGGGAGTAGACGACGGGAAGGGGAGGATGGGGACGGAAGGGAATGCAACTTTCCGAGGGAGGAGGGAGGGGACAGGGAAGGGGGAGGAGGAGATCAGCGTCATGTGAGAGAGGAGGAAGTGGGGGG